>NC_089854.1:46009224-46309224 GCF_036373705.1 Amia ocellicauda | reverse complement strand
GAAAGGAATACTGTGTTATTGCAATGAAGACAAATGCATTACTTCTGGTAAATAAAATACATAAGTGGATAATATTGTTCACAGTAATAGATCCAATAGAATGAAGACCATCAAAGTAAACTGTCTTTTGGCACATTTTTTTGTTGTTGAGTTACTTTTCTGCAGTGTTTACAGGAACATCTGGCTTGTAAGTTAATGGTCTACATTTGTCTGTATTCTATATTACCTCTTCTTTTTGTAAGTGATGAGTGACAACCAAAGTTTTGACTAAAATACTTTATTTATTCATTCCCAAGGTGTCATCTATCCGAGGAGAAAGTAAAAGGGCTGTATCATCACTGAAAGCCCTTTGTTCGTTGGTTCATTGTTTCAGAGTTCAGAATCTGTCATTATAAATAACTCTGCTTTAGATGTAAACTCTTTAATCCTGCTGGAAACGTCAAGTTAAAAGATAATCTCTTTTCTGGTACTATAAACTTGAACAAAAAAATGAAGCATTGAGGTTGAAAAACTCCAATAAATAATAAGGGTCCACAAATATGCAAATTGGATTATCTTTCCTGAAATCCCTTGCCAGGTTTCTGTGATTTTATCCAGTTTTCTTCAGATTTAAGTGGAGTTTGCCTTGTTCTCTGTAAAGTAGGTATTAATTAGTAGATGTTGCAGATTTGATTGGATCTCATTAAGACTTAAGCTAAGATTTTTGTTATACAGTATTAAGAATGTTAATGGAGGTATCATTGGTAATTACTGAAGATTTACCAATAGGATTAAACTACACTTGTTGTGAAGCTTTCAGACATCCATTGTTGGACCACCAAAAACATTAAACTAAAAATAATGATTTCAGTGTTGTCTGAGCTATCCATTCTAATTTGTTATTTTGGTGCTAAATAAGATATTGGTTGATTCTGTTGATGTTCAGTGGATAAGAAACCTTGTTTAAAAGGTGAAGGAAACCAAGCTTGGCTATAAACGCTTTCTTGAACCAATAAGAAATAGGTTGTTTCCAGGTCTATAGGTTTTTTCATAGTCCCCACAGAGTTATAAACTGCTTGACACTCAGCAGGCAACACATTGTACCAGTTACAGAATCTACTTTTTTATTAACCACTAAGGGCCTGTAAAACTCTTGTATCCCAGCTGTGGTACTGCAAAGGAGGAATCTGGCTTCTTTCTCCCATTTCTTTATTCCTTTCTTTTTATAGGATGGCATGTTATGTACAATATATTTTGGATTAAGCAATGTATGAACTTTGCATTGACAATGTACCTGCTTTCAGTCCTTTTCCGGAAGATATTGTGTTGTATTCTTCTTATTTTTTTAAGAATGAATAATAACTTTGTAAATCTATTTCCCCTTCCAACGAAAATCTGTTTGGCAGAGAGTGTGAGTTTTTCCAGCACTGTATTTTGACCTAGGCTTGTAAATTCTGCTGTGTTGGCAAGGTATGCTCCCTCCTGAACATTGTATTCATCCCTCAGAATATATTAAATTATTTCCCCTTTTTATTAGTGTGTTACTCACTTAGGATGCTAACCCCAGACTGGAACACATTTCTTTCCAGTGTACCTCCCATGACAGTGCTCTCCTGTATTTTGTACGTCATCTTGGGCCTTAAGTACATGCTTTCCTATGCCTCTTCATGTTACTTGGACTGTTTCCATCTAGGCACAGGCAAGGAGTCCATTGGAAGGTGTAAAACCAAAGGCCTTTCCACAGGCTCCTGAGCATCTCCCGTGAGTAAGCCCCATTTGTGGAAGAAAAGGCCCCCAACCTTAGCCTAGCGAGTATTCCCTGGCAATGTACATATTGTTTTAAAGATGTCCTGCATACTTCACTTGACTTCAGTGTGTGGTTGCAATAATGTATAATTAGTTTGTTAGGTTATATTAGATTGCTGGTGAAGGAGAAATAACTTTCATCATGCAGTTGTTTCTTGGCTCGCCTGGCAGACTTTGCTTGTTTAGTATGTACATTTAAGGTGGGGCTTCCTGTCAGTAAGACCAAGCAGAAGTTGAAGGAGGTATGGAGATTTCTACAATTGATTGAAATGCCAAGAAAAGAACACCTGTTGATATGTATGGAGTGGCAGTCAAAAGTTTACCCTCGCCCCAGTCTTAACTCTACTGGTTTCTGTAGGTTGAATGAATCCCTGTTCATCAAATTCTGGAAATGCATGAATGATATAGTTTAAGGATTTTTATGAATGTAAAGGAAATAGCGTGTAACATTGTTTCAAATGAAGGCTGCAAATGTTTTGGATGGCAACTGTATATACTTTATAGGACTGTAAAGTCTTTCAAAATGAATAGTTGCTTTTTATTATGGAACCTAGGCTTATTAAAGCCTGGAAAATTGCCTCACAAAGGGAGTCTGATATGTACACATTATTTTTACATTACATTATTTGTCATTTAGCAGATGTTCTTATCCAGGGCAACTTACATTTGTACCCATTTATACAGTGAAGTACCTTGCTCAAGGGTACAACAGCACTGCCCCACCCAGAATTTGAGCCCACAACCTTCCAGTTATGAGTCCAGAGCCCTAACCACTACTCCACAGTGCTGTCTACATATGTAGCCGTGTTGTTGTACCTGGCTGAAAGTCTGAGACGATTCACAAGGTGTTGTGGGTAGCACAGAAAGCTTAGCGGATGATATTTGGAAGAGAAAAAAACATCACAAACCAGTGCATACCTGAAGTGGACAGTCACGTCGGGAATGAAAATTGTAGACAAAAGCCAGTCTTGGAAAGCTGCTGTGGAATTTCATGTTGTGCACAGCGGCCTGCCAATAGCATTAAAGTATTTGTCCCTGTTTGTTTACAAAAGCTCACAGGCACAAACCTTTGTTTACAGGGATCAGAAGTAATAATCCTTCTTAATACACTGTTTTTAAATCTGTTTCAGCTGATTTTCTCTGCTCCAGCGGTTTGTTCGGCAGAATTAAGTTATTTTGAGGAACAGCGGATGTTAATTTGTGGGACTTCATCATAGGCATGGAAAACAAGCCAAAAAGAGAAATCTACCCACATCACAGCTAAACTGGCTAGCAACAAGCTCTCTAAAGCCCCATTCACACTGAAATGCTGGCAACGTTTGCCTGCTTTTTTCCGGTTTCCCCCCCATTCACACTGGGTTTGAATGCTGGAAAATTGCCGGCAAGGACCCATTAACACAGAAAACGGAGATTGCAGGCAAGAGCGCTGTAGCCATGGGAACAAGACGCTACAGAAGCCTGTGGATTCGGGAGAGGAGACCCGGACCGATATTCTGGACGTGTTTGTACAAGTGTGATAATTTCCCCATTTAAAGGTATGACAGTAGCAGTAAAATACTCTGACATGGATATTTAGGAGACGTCACACTACTGTGTTACTGTATATTGTTATATAGGCAAAACTATCACCATTCGGCAGCGCAACGCTGATTATAATATTCACAAATATAGTAGGCTATTGCTGTGTTCTGTATAACTGCATACAGTGTGTTTAAATAGACAGTTGGATGCGGTCACTTCAGACTGTTGTCATAGATTCTGAAAATGAATTGCTTTGCTGGTCAGATCTGTGCACATTCTGCACAACGTGAACACACCCATGTATTATTTGGTTGTATCATTAGTTGTCAAATGTGTTAGACTACTGCATGTAGTAACTTTATTGCCATCATTATTTATTGGCAGACGCCCTTATCCAGGGTGAGTTACAAAGAAGAGCAATACAATGTGCAAAAATACAGTACAGTTCAAAGCATAATGCAATTTACAAATTTACACACGTGTATAGGAAATATACAGTAAACAATACAATGTAGTAATATGTATTTGTTATTGTACGCGTCATTTCTTGTATGTGCTAATCATGTAAAATGTAAATATCTGGTGTTTTACTAATACAAAAGGAACCAAGCTCACTTGATTATTGAGTTTATTAACACGGAAGTGAACTACGAAAACGAACCAAATTTACTGAGCACGTTTGTACATTAAACAAGTTTCAAAGCAAGCGAACCAAACCGATTTCATTTGAAACTAAACTATTTGCCGGCAATAACCCATTCACACAGACCTTGCCAACAACAAAATTCCAGCAATTTGCTGGCAATTGTTTCAGTGTGAATAACTGCATAATCATAAGCCCTGGCTCAAGATATGCCTTGAGAGTATGCTAATGTTTTTTTGTTTTCTATGCAAAACCTCCTTTGTTAGGTGGAGAACAATAGTCAGACCTGTTTTTAATAGAGCTGTATCTTCTCTCCTAGGTGTTTTATAAGTACTAGAAATATATTTAAATACATTTTACAGTATTTTTACAGCAGATCTTGTTCTTCACCGTGATGCCAGAAAGAGAAATGGTTTTGTATACATCCACAAACTAGTCCAGACTGGGATAAGCACCTTGTTTTTCAAGTTTATTCCAGGGACAACAGATGGCTCCACCAGAGGCAATAAACAAATGTAAAAAAAACACTCTCCCAAGAACAAAGTAAAATGTAATACACCCTTGCAATGTCAATAACAAGTGCTTATGCTGCTCAAATGAGCAACCAGGACTGGTAAGCCCAATGAGGCTTTGTAAGCTTCATGGCAGATTTTTGATTGTTGAGCAGCAATGGAAGACTGAACGACTTATACACAATGGTCCCAATAATAATGCATTGCAACGAAGAGATTTGTGGTGTGGAGATGCATCTGTCTCCCAATTATGGCCACCGCCTTCATCCAAAACACAATTGTCACGACACGGCAAGTGGATAGCAGAAGTTAATGCTCTTTGTCAGGGCTGGCATGATTTCTAGCCAAGAGCTATTAACTCTGAAAAGGAAAGTCATTTCCTCCTTGTAAGTGCCATATTTAATTATTATTTAATTTGGTAACAGGGAAAGGCTATTGAGCTGTATAGCTCATTTTCTGAATTGTCCGGGGCAACAGGGGAACTGTAAATAGATTTTTTTTTTTTTTAGGGGTGTAGGGGGTTGCTTTTATTAGTCACACGGAGGATGTTGAGAGAAATTAGTCTGACCAAAGTTATATTGACCCAGTCCTGGGGTGCAGCCAGGACACTGCAGTAAAGAGCAGTCAGTGGTCTCTGGTATTTCACAAGAAAGTGGAACCCTTTGTAATGATTCATCTCTGAGCTCAGGCTGGATGAACTGGCTTGAAGAACATGGTGACCTCCTGAAGTCTGTTAGGCTCCATTCTCACTAACGTTCACCCCCTCCTCTGGCCATCAAGGTTTTGCTTGGCAACAAGCCATATCTGCAACAGTTTACAAGGAGGTTTGGTCCTAAGAACCCTATGTTTAAGTCTTCCTTATTCTTGCTACATTCTAAATTCTAAAGCACATTGCCATATTGACCATGTACTATGGAGAGAGAGGGACATTTCCTTCAAACAGGGAAACAAATTTATTCCAAGCCAGCACTGCTACTATCCTTAAGATATTTGTTGGCAAGGTCATTGCAGTGTTTCTAAATTCACTGTTGGAATTTAAGTCAGTGGCATATCACCACTTTTTAAGCTTCTACAAGTACTAGGTACTAGTAATTAGTTCCAATTGCCAAAACAAAAATAAACTAGCATAGCTAGTAAAACATAGTGTCAAGGTATAAGTGAGCAATTCTGTCAATTTTCATGTGTTTGGAAGCTTGTGATGAATGATTGAATCTATGAGTTGAAGATTCACTTACAGGCCGATTTGGAATTTTTGTACTTTAGACTAGCAGCAGAGAAGAGCTCCTCTCAAATTGTTCGCTCTAGAATACTGCTCTAGATTATAATTCAAGAAATATGGATCATATTTGGGAAGAACTAAAAGCTGATTCCTGAAGTTAAAATCTACCCTCTTTCCATCAACTTTTTTTTTTAAATTCTCTTATATTGATAGTATCATACCCAATATGTGCAGAACAGAGCAGTTTTTTTAGACCATTTTTATTTAATGTTCCACAGACAAAAAGTTGTTGCACTGTATACAATTTCCAGTATCTAATGGGAGTCTGGGATAAAGGTGGACCTCTCTGCTTTGATATCTTAAAGTCAGAAGGAGCCACATGTTGCTCGGCTGGTGGATAATTCATATGAGGTCTGAAAAGTAAAAATATATATATACACTCACCTAAAGGATTATTAGGAACACCTGTTCAATTTCTCATTAATGCAATTATCTAACCAACCAATCACATGGCAGTTGCTTCAATGCATTTAGGGGTGTGGTCCTTGTCAAGACAATCTCCTGAACTCCAAACTGAATGTCTGAATGGGAAAGAAAAGTGATTTAAGCAATTTTGAGCGTGGCATGGTTGTTGGTGCCAGACGGGCCGGTCTGAGTATTTCACAATCTGCTCAGTTACTGGGATTTTCATGCACAACCATTTCTAGGGTTTACAAAGAATGGTGTGAAAAGGAAAAAACATCCAGTATGCGGCAGTCCTGTGGGCGAAAATGCCTTGTTGATGCTAGAGGTCAGAGGAGAATGGGCCGACTGATTCAAGCTGATAGAAGAGCAACTTTGACTGAAATAACCACTCGTTACAACCGAGGTATGCAGCAAAGCATTTGTGAAGCCACAACACGTACAACCTTGAGGCGGATGGGCTACAACAGCAGAAGACCCCACCGGGTACCACTCATCTCCACTACAAATAGGAAAAAGAGGCTACAATTTGCACAAGCTCACCAAAATTGGACAGTTGAAGACTGGAAAAATGTTGCCTGGTCTGATGAGTCTCGATTTCTGTTGAGACATTCAGATGGTAGTGTCAGAATTTGGCATAAACAGAATGAGAACATGGATCCATCATGCCTTGTTACCACTGTGCAGGCTGGTGGTGGTGGTGTAATGGTGTGGGTGATGTTTTCTTGGCACAGTTTAGGCCCCTTAGTGCCAATTGGGCATCGTTTAAATGCCACGGCCTACCTGAGCATTGTTTCTGACCATGTCCATCCCTTTATGACCACCATGTACCCATCCTCTGATGGCTACTTCCAGCAGGATAATGCACCATGTCACAAAGGTCGAATCATTTCAAATTGGTTTCTTGAACATGACAATGAGTTCACTGTACTAAACTGGCCCCCACAGTCACCAGATCTCAACCCAATAGAGCATCTTTGGGATGTGGTGGAACGGGAGCTTCGTGCCCTGGATGTGCATCCCACAAATCTCCATCAACTGCAAGATGCTATCCTATCAATATGGGCCAACATTTCTAAAGAATGCTTTCAGCACCTTGTTGAATCAATGCCACATAGAATTAAGGCAGTTCTGATTGCGAAAGGGGGTCAAACACAGTATTAGTATGGTGTTCCTAATAATCCTTTAGGTGAGTGTATATATAGTGAGGGAAAAAGTATTTGATCCCCTGCTGATTTTGTATGTTTGCCCACTGATAAAGAAATTATCAGTCTATAATTTTAATGGTAGGTGTATTTTAACAGTGAGAGACAGAATAACAAAAAAATCCAGAAAAACGCATTTCAAAAAAGTTATAAATTGATTTGCATGTTAATGAGGGAAATATGTATTTGATCCCCTATCAATCAGCAAGATTTCTGGCTCCCAGGTGTCTTTTATACAGGTAAAGAGCTGAGATTAGGAGCACTCTCTTAAAGGGAGTGCTCCTAATCTCAGCTCGTTACCTGTATAGAAGATTCCAAACTCTCCACCATGGCCAAGACCAAAGAGGTGTCCAAGGATGTCAGGGACAAGATTGTAGACCTACACAAGACTGGAATGGGCTACAAAACCATCGCCAAGCAGCTTGGTGAAAGGTGACAACAGTTAGTGCGATTATTCGCAAATGGAAGAAACTCAAAATAACTGTCAGTCTCCCTCGGTCTGGGGCTCCATGCAAGATCTCACCTCGTGGAGTTTCAATGATCATGAGAACGGTGAGGAACACACAGCCAAGGCAACAAAGGAGTGGCTCAAAAGAAGCACATTAAGGTCCTGGAGTGGCCTAGCCCATCTCTAGACTTTAATCCCATAGAAAATCTGTGGAGGGAGCTGAAGGTTCGAGTTGCTAAACATCAGCCTCGAAACCTTAATGACTTGGAGAAGATCTGCAAAGAGGAGTGGGACAAAATCCCTCCTGAGATGTGTGCAAACCTGGTGGTCAACTACAAGAAACGTCTGACCTCTGTGATTGCCAACAAGGGTTTTGCCACCAAGTACTAAGTTGAAGGGGTCAAATACTTATTTCCCTCATTAACATGCAAGTCAATTTATAACTTTTTTGAAATGCGTTTTTCTGGATGTTTTTTGTTGTTATTCTGTCTCTCACTGTTAAAATACACCTACCATTAAAATTATAGACTGATCATTTATTTGTCAGTGAGCAAACGTACAAAATCAGCAGGGGATCAAATACTTTTTTCCCCTCACTGTGTGTGTGTGTGTGTGTGTGTATATATGTATGTATATATGTATGTGTGTGTATATGTATATAATATATATATATATATATATATATATGTTTTAACATTTGGTGGGGAATAGCTGCCAAAAAAGGTCCACTCTGTGCAATGTGATATCCTGTAAATTTTACACTAAAGAAATGCCTGTCATTAACACCACCGATATATCATTGTAGTCAGCCAAAGGACTGGATGCTAAAACAGGACAATTATTGTGCAGCTTAAAGTTCGTGAACGAGATCCAACCGGACCAAATCCATAGCGCTTTAGCCAAGCTGAAATTCCATTTAGTCCTTCTGTCGAGTTTTATGGGTCTCCAGCATGGTGGAGAAAGAGAGACGGATTTTATGTAAATGCATTTGCAAAAAATGTGTGTATATACAGAATATAATATACTGATAAAAGCCTGTACCCTCTTATTTCTTTGAATAAGGGGGTACAGGGTTTTATCACCAAGCTGCATACAAGGTGTCCCTCTTTCTTTTACTTTTGAAGCTAAATTGTGCCCTTTCTGGTTTGCTTGACGTTCATGTTGCACGTTGATCTTGTTCTCAACAACATAGTCCAATTGTGTTGGCTTTTCTTTACTAGAATTCAATAAGAACTCTGATTCAGTAAAATGGTCAGGACTGTTTCTAATAGCTGGGTATACACTGACCATTCATATTCACATTTCCTGTGCCCATTGTGCAGATTCCCATCTGCCAGGTTTGATTGCTGCTCAAAGTTCAGCCGAGTGTTGTGATGAATTTTCTCCCTGCTTGCATTGTCACTGAAATTGGAGTGCACTGAAAGGAATAGTAAGAATTGGCCCTTTTAGTGTATCCTGGTACTAAAAAAAATATTATATAATATTATTCTCTCTCACACCTTTTTATTGTAACTCTTAGACTCCGATTAACATGGCCAGAAATCAGAAAATCTAAATGCTGAGAATGGAAAGAACAAATTGTAGCTCAGTCTGCTGGACCAGTGCAGTGCAAGAGGCTGCAACCTATAGTCCCCGGAGTGCAAGGGATTATGGGGGCAGCCTCGTGCATTTTGACTGGACTGTGTGGACAGAGGGATGGCCAGGGGCCAGTGTAAATAGCTGTTGTGTGGACATTGGGGTGTGGGTTTGCAGTCCCATGTACCCATTCCCCTCTGTGTGCACCTTTTGTTTGTTCACCCTGGCTGCGGCGGCAAGCGCCTGTCACAGCTTCTCTTCCCTCTGTCTGTGTCTCAGTGTTCAGTCTTATATCCTTTTAAGGATCATGTGAGTTGGATTACTGAATTAAAGAGCACCCTAGCTCTGCAGGATTCCATTGTTGGTTACTTACCCACCAACAGATACGCAGCTCTGACACTGGGGTCAGAAACAGGGAGCATGCATCAACGCTGACTGGAAGAAGCTGATCCAAGGCGAAGATGACTGTGGCTGAAAGGTTAATCCGAGATTGAGTGCCTTTGCCTCCAGCTCAATTGGGAGCAGCAACTGGATGCCACAGGGGAGCTGACCAGGAAGTGAGTGAAGCCTGAAGCCCCTTTTGGATCCTGCAAGTGCAACTTTTCCTGAAGGAAGCAGGACCTGGATGCCACCATCACCCCCCAGAGAAACGATCTACTACAGGGAGCTGTCCAGGAAGTTGCCCAGACCCTGAAGAATGTGAGACGGCATCGCCAAGAGGAAATGGTTCTCGGCTGGAAGTAGTGTCCGTTTACTGCATTCGCCCCCACCTGAGGCCTACGGTACTGTGGGGGTGAAAGCAGTATCCAGACAGGGGAGCTGCCCAAGAAGCAGAGCCTGGCCAGGAAGTAACTCCACTCAGCAGACCGCTGATCAATGACTGCCTTCTGTCTGTATCTGCCTGGAATCCACTATCATCAGAAATGGAGAAATGTCTGAAAGTTTGCGAAGTGTAAGCAAATAGTAATTCGGCAAATAAAGGCAGTATTCTACAATGACAAATATTACAAAAGTACATATTTTTTGTTCTGATTTCATAACTGTTCCTCAGTCTAAAGAAAAATTTAATCTTCACTTATTTTCTGATCATGGGATAGTCATCTTAACCCCCCTACTTGCATACTCTGTAGCTGTTCTTCTTGAATAAATTGTCCAGTTTAATAGGCTTGAGGGAAGCAGGGGTGAATCAATACAAATGTAATCAGATCGGGCTTAGAACTTGGATCAATGATGCGAAAAGTCTCCCTTTGGTTTTGAAAAGTCAGGACGACAACTCTGGGCTCTTAGTAAAGTGATGCCGTTGTTGGTGGCAGGGTGACTGTCTTTTGTAACCTGTTTTTCTCATCGAGGATACAGCAGTCTTTAATATAGTACTAAGGGACAGGAATCTCAGAAAATCTCACTTCCTTTCCCTCTCTCCCTTTTCTCTGTTGGCCCTCCTGCAGAAAAACCAGGCTATGGCCAATACTCAAGGAAGCCCACACCCAAAGGAGGCATCGTGAACGAGTGTTGCTTCCAGGCCTGCGACCTGATGAAACTGGAGCAGTACTGCGCCCCGCTGAAGCCCAGCAAGTCGACCCGCTCCGTACGAGCACAACGCCACACAGACATGCCAAAAACACAGAAGGTAGGCCACCTGCTGCTGCTTCGAGGACTAAAACGCAAACCATAAAACATTTAATCAATTTTTATATCAATATATCAATATATATATTGGTTTTTAGTATATCACAGTTCTGAACAATTTGCCACAGAGTGTTTCACACATTAAAAAGACAACATTAGTAACGCATTAGCAGAGGTGTTTAAAAAAGATTTATAACCAAATTTGTTAGTGCGGAAGTATGCATTTTCTTTTAAAATGTGAACATATGAGAACAATATACATTTATGTTTTACAACAAGATGTTAAATCTTAGTGGTTATCAGCTAGTACCTTATATGTATACTATTTTAATATGGGCTGAATTAAAAACATTTGTTCATGTCATTTTCTGCCCCTGATCTGAAGTGTGCTGTATGAGGTTCTGTGACGTAACATCAAGGTAGTAAGGCAGACTCGCTGTAAAAACTGCTTTTGTTCTGTTTCTATGCAGAAATGTACACGGCAGTTATTTTTTTAATGATGATTCTGCTGCTTTTGACTGTTTACCTGACATGCATGAGGTTCTATGTTCAAGGCTAAGTAAACCAATTTTGAAGGAAGTGTTTATTGATTCAGAGTTAAATGCTGCCCCCTCCCTCGTGTGAGATGGGCAGTAATGCTGTCACAGCAAGTGTTCTTGGCTCTGGTGTTGCCCTCTGTCCCCTGATGTCCAAAGGGCAATTGCCAAGTATCAGTTAGATGTGGTGGTGGTGTTTTTTCATGTTTGTATGTATTTGTTTTTGGTGCCACGCACAACATGATGTTAATCTGAAGGTGTGATGGTATTCTGCTTTTCTCATGCCAACAAAATAGCAGAGAAAATCATAATGTGTGTGTGTGTGGGGGGGGGAATCTTCATGTTGACAATCATATGAATAGTATCTGATCACTGAATGAGACCAATCAAAAACCCAAAGAATAGAAACCATGACTTATTATTGAATCTGCTCTTTGAGATACTGCATTTCTACTGACCTACCTTGTGCCTCTCAGTGACTACTGTGGTTTTAAGTGTTCCACAAAATGTAAACATGCAAACTCTGCATTTTTATTGTTTACAGAGACCCATAGCTGGTAATAGTCATCCATCTTGCAAGGTATGTCTTTTTCAGACTGATGCAGTTGCACTGTAGTCAGAGCATGCTGGGCATGATGCACTCCAACTGAGGCATGCAAGCATTCCATGAAAGTGATCTTAGAGTGGTTCAGATGGCATGCATGGTCATTCATGATATACACAGAACAAAACAGGAACACTGCAAAACAATAGCCAAACATTTGATGGAGTTGGTTTGTCTTCCTGATTTTATAGATTTTCCATATTAATATATTGCCTACATGTATTAAATACAAGTTCAAAAAATATTAAGTTCATTTGCAGAATCCCAAAGTTTTACCTTTTAAGTTAGTGAGACAAAAAAAGACACTGTAATGTCCAGGACTGTATAAAAGTTTGCATGTTTTCAAATTGCTTGAAGGAATATGTCCAGGAATGTCTCTGATTTGTCCCTCATAAAAGTAAGATGTTTAGTTGTGAGTCTCAAATATCTAACTAACATATCGGTGTGCCGAGTTCTCCATCCCCTGTGTGGTTGAAAAGAAACCCATTAGCTGAAACAAAACGGCTTGGTGGTCTTCTGTAAAGCCTAATGGTCAGCACGTCTTTGGCAGCATCATGCATGGTTTAACATGGACAATAATGGTAAAAGCATGCTAAAATCTTGAATCCATTAAAATACCACAGTACGCAGTATGCGATATTACAAAAAGTGTGTTGGGAAAATGTAGAAGCCTGTATGACATGCTCTTAAGAAAAGTATTCTTGCTTTTTACTGTACTTTTTTCAAAAAGGAAGCCATTAGTGAAAGTACAGTTCTTGTCACAGTGAATTAGACTTGAGAGTAAGTTGCTTATATAGTAGACATTTTCAACATTTTCCCTTACAAAGGTATTCCACTTTTCCCAGCAGAATAAAGGGAATAACTAGTCAATAGCACTTTGGGTCTGCTTTAGTGAACTGCAGCCTAAGTATGGTGTGACTTTTAAAAATCTATACATAATTAATGTTTAATTGTTCATTAGAATAATGAAAAAAAAACATGTTGTGAATTATTATGCAAATAAGTGCGAGAACCTCTGAAGTTTCCTGTGCACAAAATGATTATCTATATAAACTTCTTCTTTTTCATTGCAGGAGGTGCATTTGAAGAACTCTAGTCGAGGAAACACAGGCAGCAGAAATTACCGGATGTAGAACAGCAATACAAAGAGCGATACAAATGAGGAGTGGATTGGGGGCATGTGGGAGGTGGGGTGGGGGGGTTTGTGGTTGAACGTGCCCCCCCCTCCCCTCCCTGGAAATTGTTCACTGTATATGCAAAAAGTGGAAAATGGTTAAAAAAAAAGCTAAATTTTAAATTATGTAAGTAGAGGGTTTTCTGCTGATAAGCAAGTCAACGTGCAATAAGGAAACAAAACAAGAAAATCAATGGCCTCCAAATACCGATGTAGTGAGCACCACTCATTGGTTTGAAATCTGTGCACTTTTCCCCTGGCTCCCTGTGTCCTGTATTCCACATTACTGCAGTTATGTCCTTGATCACCAATGTGATCAGCATTGATGAGCAGCATCTCTGAGATACCTTTGACTCGGATAGGAGAACTAATAACTGACCTTCTGTCGTTAGATCCAGATCAAAGCTTGATTGTCCGATAACAGCAGACCCAGATCACCACTGGCAGCTGAGAGAAATGGCTCCCTTCTAATTCTGGCATCTTAAAGCTACTATATACTGTTATTGATGTCCAGTGGCAAGGATTGTGTATATGCAAGAGTACAGGAGAGGCAGGGGGTTCACAAAGCCAAAGTGTTTTTCATGTCAAGGAGAAATAACCCCCCCAACCCCCCAAATCACAAAAAGGCTTGGCTGTGTAATCAGAGGAGCTATTCAGTTTTCATAAGCAATCCTAGTTTTGTAAAATTATCAAAATAGTGAGTGGCTTTGTGAATTAATGTATGGGGTGTAGGAGTTGCCTTCATCATCCATTGGAAATGCTATAGCCCAAACTTGATTGGCAATCTGACTGCACGTAAACCATGCGACCTATCTTGGTACTGCAGTAACATCCTGCGCAGTGCTGGTGATTTTTTTTTGTAATAAGTTATTTGTTCTGGAGCTTCATCTTTGAGCAACTGAATGCCGTAATTCTAAACAATGTGAACAAATGAAATTAAGATGTGTTGGCACCACCTATGCAACAAACAACTGCATAGTTTCAGGAACCCTGAAGACTGTATATAACCATTTATAACCAGTGAAGTTTTTTTCCTTTTTTTCCTTCCTCCTCTCTAAAAAGGCAAATCACTGTAAACACTTGCACTGCACCACATTCCAAATTATTCATTCGGCTAAGTTCAGAAAGTAGGGGAAGCTTTGCAACTAGTCTGAAAGGAGTAAAACAATCCATGTAACCTTGGCAAGAAAGGCTTTTGCAGCCTTTAGTATTACTCTATGTTCTATGTGTGCTTCCTTTAAGAAAAGTCTGGAAACGTTACCTTCGACGCTAGAAAGCACCTACATGTTCTAAAATTCAGACAAGTACTATGAATTATGCTGAAAAGTGGTTTTTGTTTTTTGTTCTTTTGTTGTCAACGTGGGTCGATTTGATCAGATGGTCATCGGACTACGAATTTTAAAAGTAATCTCGTGTGTTATACAGTACTTTTACCTTTTGGTATGCAGATACTATCTGCAGAACAAAAGGATTATTTCCAATAAAACTCTTCACGTCCTGCAGTGATGAAATGGGCATGTCATTTTAATGCAACTAGGAGCACGTTTCCGATCAAAACAAACATGAAAGATTATTACAACATTGGAGCCCTGTTCAGTACATGCATTTCAGAAGTAGATTTCATAGGGCTAGGCTTTAAAAACAGGTTTGCATTGTCTATAAGGGTTAATGTCGGTACAGCCTTCTGTTGGGGAAAGTTTATTACAATGTCCAGTGATAGACAGATTAATGATTGATTAAACTTGGCTTATTTTGTCAGCTTAGGGAAGGACCTTTGCTTTCTTCGTAATAACTTGCACTGCATATTTTTCATTATAAAAACAAAAAAGTAAATAAACAGCACTTTTTCATGGAAAAGCATGCAAGACCATCCCAAGTGCCCTACCATAAAATGTCTAATTTGGGGAAAACATTATAGTGAACAATGTTTCATTCTGACTTTAATAGGCTGGTTTCTCTGAAGCACAGCTTTTGTCATCAGATCTCTCAAACCTCACACAAACCATGTTCTTCAGGTAATTCATGCATTTTGTATCTGTGTATAATCAATCATATTCCCATATGTTATTTTATGCATTGTTCTACTATCATTGTACATGTATAGCAAACTGTATTAAGAACTCGTATCCACTGTATAATGGTGCTATTTTGTAGTTTGTTACTTGCAAGGGTTGGCTAAAACAGAAAAAAGTGAAACTATACAAAATAGAGGTCTTCCCTTTTGCACAGGCTCATGGCCACAATTTTAATAGTATTTTTTTTTCCTTTTTTCTTTTTGTAAGCTATTTCAATGAGTTAGTGTAAATGAGCAAGTGTATTTGTGTGAAATCTGTGAATGCATGGGGAAAAAAAAATCTTGATGTGTTCCTAAGAAGACTAGTTGCTATTTTTTTTGTACTGTTTATTTTTTAATTATTATTATTCAGTCTTAATCCCTATGCCAAATGACTTGACAAAAAAAAAAAACACTGTGAACTGTTATCTTCCATTTATTAAGGTGTTTAAAGTCAATAGCATCCATCTGCCTATCCTTCAATTATGTAATGCATTATTCTTCTATATTGTGTGGAATTCTGCAGCCAAAGCTGTGCAATGATGTATAATGTGCACAATATTTTAAACACCATATGCTTATTTTCAGGATTGTGTTTTTTGGTATTTCATAACATTTCCTTCCACACAATAACTCCCTAACAGGACTATATTTAATGTTCTCCATATTTCCAGACAAGACTATTGGTAATGTCCCTTGAAGAATCCCACATTTGTGTTGCTCTTTTGTTGTGTTCGCTCATGGCTGTATTTCAATCCATTTGGAAAGACTATATCCTTTGCCAGCTGAGACTCCTCATTAGAATAATATCGGAAAGACAGAATCAATAAAACAACACATTTTTGGATCTCACAAAACAGCTGCCGAAGCCAAATGTATTCTTTCAACCACAAAAAATATATATTTAAGATTGATGTTATTGATTTTTTTTTTCCCAGGTTCCCCAACTCCAATACCAACAACTTAGTTTAGGGGTACATTTTCAAGCAATAAGCAGCCTGCATGAAAATAATATCCACATCTGTATTTAGAGGTTTACTATTTCAAGGTTTATAAATGCAGTAGGTGGAATCACCCCTTCAAAGAATAAGGTGCTAACTGAGAAAGCACATTAGCAGCATGAAACCAAGTTATTTCCAGATATCGTTTCAGAAATCATTGCAAGAAGTAGACTAGACTAATCTAAAAAGCCACTAACGCACTTCTGTCTCTAAACTGACATTTGGAACATTTTGGAAACTTCTTTCTGAGAACAATATGTCCAACAAAGAAATACCAACAGATAATACCCAGTTGATCATGGAAATACATTCTACCGAGTTTCCAGAAGCATTCACAGTAAGACAATGGAGGTCAAGAATCATAACCTATAATTGTACTTCTCTGGTGTATTATTCCGGCATTTGAATGATCAATATATTCTGGTTAATCGAAACCAGGCACTGGTGTGTTTCATGGAAGAAAAGATGGGCACTATGGACTCTAGGTTTGTTTTTTGTTTTCAGGGAAACTGTCTGTACACAGTCCTCCTTTGGATAAATATCGTTATCGGGCATTTTCTGGTCATTTTCTGTCAATTGCACTGGGCAGGCTTCCCATTCGTGCAGCCTGACTCACTGGTCTACTTCATGACGTTAGAGAGAAGAAAGAAAGTGGGAGAGACTGGGCAAGTAAAGTGCTGTAATAAGAAGCTACAGCAATGACCTCATTTCCAGCATTGTTTCAGGAGGGTTAGGTCTGGAGTGGTGGGTTGCCATGTGGTTATCTTTCTCCCATCTAGTCACAATTCTGATCAGCCATTTAACTGGGAGATCTACAGATCTAAGTCATTTTTTCACCGTTTAATTTATTTGATATTCAAGACTTACCAACGTGAACATCTGATAGAGATGCCATGCTCTTCCAAATTCGAGAGAGAGTTAAATGTTTTGGGGGAGATATATGTTCAGCCACACAGGGTGGGACTCTAATGAAGTACTACACATTTTTAGAAGTCTCATCTCTATGATTATTGGTGCATTATTAGTAAATAAACTAAATAGATAAACTGTAAATGTATCATCATTCTTAGTTCCCTTTCAAATCGAAAGACAGCCATTACCTAATGAGAAGAGACTTCTGACCTGCCAATCATTGAAAGCATGTGCCAAAGCTGCCCAATAGGGGCCCTGCTGGCAGGAGGAAGACCTGCCCCCAGCGTCTGAAAAGTCTCCTCCTGACTGCAGCTCCCTGCCATTTCTTCTTTCACCTGCCTGTGATTGTTTTATTGCATTTCGATTGTGATTGCCTTAAAGCTTTTAGAAGTGTACTCACCTGCTCTTTGGAGTTCGATTCTAATTTTTGCTAACCTCTTTGGAGTAATATTAATATTGTTGCCTCTTCGGAGCTCCGACTACGTTCTTTTTATTATTATTGCTTTGGACGCCTGTGTCGACCTCTTGGACGTCGACGTCGACAACCTCGACATAAACATCAAGGCAGACAGTATCAGAGCGGAGGAATTCGGCAAAGTGCACCTGCCGCAAAAGAGCTGTCGATTTACTTATAGGGTCTGGACATAGACGACTTGGACATCTTTTATCTGGGATGAAGCCGAAGGGGGGCGTTCCACCATTGTTCCAGGTGCCAGGGCAAGCTTCCCTTGGATGATGGACATGACCAATGTGTGTGCTGTCTGGGCGAGGAGCATGCCAGAATGTGCTGAAGGGAGAAGGCGGCTGGAAGCTCCGTCCACCGCTCTTCTGTGGGCTCAGCTCTGCGTGGACCCCCTGCGAGTGTCTCTCTACGAAGGCAAAACAGGCGGCACTGGTCTATTTCCCCCTCTTCACCTCCTCGCAGGGGCTCTCCAGGGAGTAGAACGTGCTCCCCCAGACGAAGATCCCGAAAGCAAGACGCTCCGCTCTGCAGACTCCTCCACGCCGCAGGAGACCGGAAGCGGAAGGGATTGCAACACTGCTTAAGCGTGTTGGTGAGATAACACAAAGACTGGACTCCCAGCAGCAGATGCTAATCTCTGTGGTGGCGTGACTTCTGCCGGAAGAGGACGCTCACCATCTCTCTCGGCTGCCACCACCGCTGCAACCGCCACCGGAAGAAGCGCTGTCTCATGTGGCGTCACGCTCAGACATAACGGACCCTCCATCTTTCATAGAGGAGACCGAGGTGGCGAGATCGGTGTCGGAGCACTTTCAAGGGCAGAGCACGGCATTTAAACCCCCGATGAGAAGTGCGGCCATGGCAGTGGATGTTCCCTGATGCCCCAGGAAGAGGTTCCGAAAAACCGGCTTGTGAGGGAGAAGATCCACGTGGAACCAGCCAGCATCTGCTTCTGCAACTTCTAGGCAGGCGGATGCCATGTATGCAAGGCGGGGACAGAAAAGAAGGGACTGGGATCTTTCACACTGATGGGGGATTCGGTGTCCAGGCTGGTACAGGTGAATGCAATATTAGGCAAGGAACCACTTTGCCTTAATAAACAATGCAGAACGATGGACGCTATGCTGAAGAAAGTGTATTCTGGGGAGACTTCAGCTGTCCGGGCCAATAACGCATAGGCCATCTTGATTCTGTACATGGGTCACCTAACGGGATGCCTGAGGGAGCGCCAGTCTATGGTAGATGTGGAGGAAATGGAGCTGGTCAATGCTTAAATGACTGACTTTAAGCCATTGGAAAATCTCTCGCAGCTATGGTTGCAGCCAGATGCCATCTGTGGTTGACACAGGCAAAGCTCCAGGACAAGGAGAAGTCCGTCCTGCTCGATGCTCCCATCACCCAGGGTTAGACATTCGGAGAGATGGTGGACCTCTCCATTGAACGGTCGGCAAAGGCGAAGGAGACCGCGTCCAAATATGCTAATCTCCAACAGGCTAGATGGCAGCCACAGCAATGCCTATGGGGTTCCCAACAACCCAATAGGCCATGGCCAAGGCGAGGGAAGCCTCAACCCAGGCCACAACAATCCAGTGGCTAGCAGCCTGAGCAGCACCACAGAAGCCAGCCACAGGTGAGAGGGAAAAACAGGCTCTCCGGCTAGAAGCCTAAGGGCAAGGCAGATATCCAACAGCCCCCTGTGAAGCCGCAGGATCGTTCCTGAAGGGACACGGCCACCATCGCCCCCCAACTGGACTTGACCAATGGCAAGCCTGCACCCAGGACTCCTGGTCACTGGCCGGGTGACTGGTTCACATCAATAGTCCCCATGTCCCCATCCTGTACTTTGCCTTCCAGGGCCAGGCGTACGAGTTCCATGTGCTGCCATTTGGCCTTTCACTGGCTCCCCGCACATTCTCGAAGTGCATGGACCCAGCCTTGGCCCCCCTCAGGACGAAGGGGATAAGGATCCTGATCTACCTGGACTCCAGGCTTCAGGAGGATAAACATACAGCGGAGGTCATAGATCACATGA
The DNA here is from genome assembly GCF_036373705.1 of Amia ocellicauda. Lineage (NCBI taxonomy): Eukaryota > Metazoa > Chordata > Actinopteri > Amiiformes > Amiidae > Amia > Amia ocellicauda. The sequence continues at coordinate 46,289,453 of NC_089854.1, read as the reverse complement.
CTGCACTGGGTCTCGCAGTTCACATAGAGAAGAGCTCCCTCAAACCCGCACAGATGGTGGGCTTCTTGGGAATGAAGTTGGAATCTCATACCTGTCCAGAGACGGAATCGAGTCGTTGGAGAAATGACTGGCTTCATTTAGAAGGGTATCGACTCTCCAGCTGGTCAAATTTCAAAAATTGTTGGGGCTGATGGCTGCCGCCTCCAATATTCTTCCCTTGGGCCTTCTGCACATGCACCCATTGCAATGCTGGGTAAACACCCACAAGTTACACCCAGCGAGACACAGACACCACCCACTGACAGTGACTGCAGCATGCTGGCAGGTGGAGAAACCGGAACAATCTGTGCCTCGGCTTCCCCTTTGGATGCCCGCACAGACAAAGTCATCACCACAGACGCCTCTGGAACAGGCTGGGGTGCTGTCTGGAATGGGATGGGAGTCAAAGGAGTGTGGAGTGGCCTCTGGTCAGCCACACACATCAACGTACAGGACCTGCAAGCGGTGCGACTGGCACTGCACCATTTTCACCATGGTCTGGCAGACAGACATGTCCTGGTTCGAATGGACAACATGTCAGTGGTGGCCTACATCAACCACCAGGGGGGCCTACACTGCCCCAGACTACATCGTGTGGCGTGCAGATAACTCCTGTGGGCGCAAGACAATCTCTGTTCCATACGGGCAATACATCTGCCAGGTGTGTCCAATACAGAGGTTGACATTCTCTCCAGGGGAGGTTCCAGACAGCTCTGAGTGGAGACCTCAGGTGGTGGAGCAGATCTAGAAGAAAGGCTGGGACGAGCTTGGGGCGACCTCTTCGATACACAGGCAAGGACCCACTGTGCTCTGTGGTTCTCCCTGCAGATGGGAGACGGCCCCCTGGGTGTGGACGTGTTTGCTCACCCATGGCCGCAGGAACTGCTGTATGCCTTCCCCCGCCACTGCCACTTCTTCCACTGACATTGGATAGGATTCGTCAGGAAGGAGCTCAAGTTCTCCTGATCTCCCCCCGGTGGCTGAGACAATTGTGGTTCGCAACGCTGGCACAGATGATCAGTGCAGATCCATGGCAGATTCCACTACTACGGGACTTGCTGAGTCAAGCAGAGGGACTTTTATGGTATCCCAATCCAGCACAGCTGCAGTTGTGGGTTTGTCCCCTGAAAGGCACTGCCTGATGTCTCTGGGGCTGCCTGAAATGCTACAGCCAGGGCCCCCTCCACCAGGGCCCAGTATACTTACAAGTGGTCAGCTTTCCAGAACTGGTGCCTAGAGAAGCGGGTGGATCCGGTGTCATGTCCCATATCAACAATCCTGTGCTTCCTGCAACAGCTGCTTGAAGACAAGAAATCTGCTTCCACGCTGTAAGTTTATCTGGCTGCCATCTCAGCTTGCTATGATAAAATCGACAATGTCTCACCAGGAGCCCATTTCCTGGCAGTCCAGTTTCTGAAGGGTGCAAGACGCTTGAGACCACCAATAAAGGACACGGTTCCAGCCTGGGACTTGGAATTACTGCTGAAAGGACTGAGCAGTGCTCCCTTTAAGCCCATTTCCACAACAGAGCTCCGCTTCCTCTCACTCAAGGTAGCTTTCCTGGTAGCGATAACGTCGGCAAGGAGAATTGGGGAAATTCATACCATGTCTATGGATAAAGCATGTCAGATCTCGGGAAGCAATGACCGAGTCAATCTCAGGATGAACCCGGCCTACCTGACCAAGGTCGTGTCGTCGTTCCATATAAACCAACCTATTGTCTTGGAGTCTTTCCATCCTTTAAGGTGCGGAGGACTGCACAGAGCCGCAAATCTGACCAGCTGTTTGTCTGCTATGGTTCCACCACCAGAGGGAGGGCGGTTTCAAAACAGTGACTAGCACATTGGGTAGTGGATGCGATCCAGCTCAGCTACGAGATTGCTAATGTTCCCATGCCTGAACACATCTCAGTGCACTCAACGAGGGGACGAGCCCACAACGTGGGCTCTCTTTCACGGTGCCACACTTGAAGATCTTGGACTCCCAGGTACTTCAAACTGCTAGCCCTCAGGTGCCGTGAGGCTCTGCTATCCTTGTCATTGTGGGTTTAGGCTTATTCAGGTGTCAGGAGTCGTGACAGCTCTGGTATAGTCTTCCCATTGGGTAATGGCTGTCTTTTGATTTGAAAGGGAATTATAGGTTATCATAATCCCAGTTCCCTGAAAAAGAAAGACAGCCATTACTCTTCAGGGGTCGCTCGGCCAGATGACCTTCCTGAAGAAGAAATGGCAGGGAGCTGCAGTCAGGAGGAGACTTTTCACAGATGGCGAGGGCGGGTCTTCCTCCTGCCAGCAGGGCCCCTATTGGGCAGCTTTGGTACATGCTTTCAATGATTGGCAGGTCAGAAGGCCAAGTTATATTTATGTCCGCTTGGCTTTATGTGCATGTGAGAGAATAGCATTACAGCACACTTATTGAAACTATTTTTGCTGTATCGAGTAGGATATCCCTAGCTTATGTGCATATGGATATTTGTAATTCACCTACAGTGAGGGGAAAAAAGTATTTGATCCCCTGCTGATTTTGTACATTTGCCCACTGACAAAGAAATGATCAGTCTATAATTTTAATGGTAGGTGTACTTTAACAGTGAGAGACAGAATAACAACAACAAAAATCCAGAAAAACGCATTTCAAAAAAGTTATGAATTGATTTGCATGTTAATAAGTGGTTTGTAAGTTGTAAGTATTTGACCCCTTCGACTTAGTACTTGGTGGCAAAACCCTTGTTGGCAATCACAGAGGTCAGAAATTTCTTGTAGTTGGCCACCAGGTTTGCACACCTCTCAGGAGGGATTTTGTCCCACTCCTCTTTGCAGATCCTCTCCAAGCCATTAAGGTTTCGAGGCTGACGTTTGGCAACTCGAACCTTCAGCTCCTTCCACAGATTTTCTATGGGATTAAGGTCTGGAGACTGGCTAGGCCACTCCAGTACCTTAATGTGCTTCTTCTTGAGCCACTCCTTTGTTGCCTTGGCTGTGTGTTTTGGGTCATTGTCATGCTGGAATACCCATCCATGACCCATTTTCAATGCCATCGTCCCTTTGATGCGGTGCAGTTGTCCTGTCCCCTTAGCAGAAAAACACCCCCAAAGCATAATGTTTCCACCTCCATGTTTGACGGTGGGGATGGTGTTCTTGGGGTCATTCCTCCTCCTCAAAACACGGCGAGTTGAGTTGATGCCAAAGAGCTTGATTTTGGTCTCATCTGACCACAACACTTTCACCCAGTTCTCCTCTGAATAATTCAGATGTACAGGCCCGTCTGAAGTTTGCCAATGAACATGTGCTTTCTTGAGCAGGGGGACCTTGCGGGCGCTGCAGGATTTCAGTCCTTCATGGTGTAGTGTGTTACCAATTGTTTTCTTGGTGACTATGGTCCCAGGTGCCTTGAGATCATTAACAAGATCCTCCCGTGTAGTTCTGGGCTGATTCCTCACTGTTCTCATGATCATTGAAACTCCACAAGGTGAGATCTTGCATGGAGCCCCAGACCGAGGGAGACTGACAGTTATTTTGTGTTTCTTCCATTTGCGAATAATCGCACCAACTGTTGTCACCTTCTCACCAAGCTGCTTGGGATGGTCTTGTAGCCCATTCCAGCCTTGTGTAGGTCTACAATCTTGTCCCTGACATCCTTGGACAGCTCTTTGGTCTTGGCCATGGTGGAGAGTTTGGAATCTGATTGATTGATTGCTTCTGTGGACAGGTGTCTTTTATACAGGTAACGAGCTGAGATTAGGAGCACTCCCTTTATAACAGTGCTCCTAATCTCGGCTCGTTACCTGTATAAAAGACACCTGGGAGCCAGAAATCTTGCTGATTGATAGGGGATCAAATACTTATTTCCCTCATTAACATGCAAATCAATTTATACATTTTTTGAAATGCATTTTTCTGGATTTGTTTGTTGTTATGTCTCTCACTGTTAAAATACACCTACCATTGAAATTATAGACTGATCATTTCTTTGTCAGTGGGCAAACGTACAAAATCAGCAGGGGATCAAATACTTTTTTCCCTCACTGTATATATCACGAGAAACATAAGACACTGACATTTTTCATTCTGGTATAATTAGTTTATTTTTCAAATGAATACAGAAATGTGCATTGGCAAAGAAACTAAACTTATACAGACGCCATTGTTTTTTCAAAACAACCCAGTTTTCAGAAATAACCTGGTTTATAAACAGGTATAATAACATCTTCAAAATGTGCAGATTATTGTTGTTGTCATCTTTATTACTACCAGTAATATTTAATAATAACAATACTACTACCACTACTACTACTAATAATACATGTACATCGCTTACTTTTCATTGATTGTAAACGCGTGTGTGCAGCTCGGGGCAGATCTTTTCTTTCTCCTTTGGGGAGAAATCGGCCGGTCGTTGTTGCCATGTGAAAATGTATGTCGGACTATTACTACAGTGTATTTATTAATATTACCAGCTTTCTTTTGTGTCCGTTTATCAGTTATCTGTTATTTATGTTCAAAACATCCTCCATTTGACTCCTTTTAAAAGCGCTCTCATCTCGTGTGCATTTCCAGGGGATGCCATTTTTTCCTGTCTTCCTAAGATAGGTGTGGTTTTTTTAACCAATACAAAACCTCGTTTTTTTTTTTTTTAAGTCTTGTGAATGGCTCATTCCTTCAATTAACATCTCTGCTATTGGTTAAAACAATTTGTTGCTATGCAGATTTGTCCAATAAAAAACATTTTAAGGCTAAAAGGGGGCGTGGTTTTGGGCCGAAAATCGGCCCCCCCTAGTGCTCTAGCCACATCCCACAATCCTTACTATTGACAACCACCTTACATACGTTTGCAGATAAGTTTGTCTCATTTTCTTACTGTGTGAGGCCACAGCCCTTCCTTTTGATAGTGTGTTTGTGTGTTGTGTAATTGCAATGTCAGTAATATTTTACATTTTATATTACGAATACATTTTGAATGTTAGGGTTTCTAAAACTATGTAAGCCACCTTGGATAAAGGCATCTGCTAAATAATATATAAAACTTCAGTAATGTTCCTCCAAAACCCAATCCTTCATGAGTTTTATAGAAATGCAATAACTCATAGCACAAAATATTTTAATTGAGATCTATTTTTAAAGCAGTTTATATGTTCCTTTTAAAATGACTTTGTGAGAGAATTTGTGGTGTAAGAAGTCATAGACACCCACATAGATTAAGCATAAAAACACCAGATAAATGTATTCCAACTGTATTCCTGTCATTGTCTTATAATTGATCTTGTGGTCTTTTTTTAAACAAATTTACCAGTTTCTTAACTTTCCCATTGGATGTATTAATACGCAAAAAGTATTAGTGTTGGTGCTTGAGACCCAATAGGGTGCTCATTTTAATATGACAAGGCTTAGTGTTCGTTTTTTTTTTTACTTCTGTTTGTGGTGGGTTTCTTATGGAAGATGGTATGAAAGGACCTCGCTAAACAATCAAAGTGTCATTCTGAAACTAAAAAAGTGAGGGGGCCAGAGGCTCTGTTATGCTGTGGGGGCATTTGTCCCCTTAGAAGGAAGGGTTGCTGCAAATCATTACATTAAGTTATTCTGAGTGATCACCTTTAACCTATGGTGAAACATTTCTATCCTGTTGGGAGTGATCTCTTCCAGGATGACAATGCCCCGATCCACAGGACACGAGGGGTCACTGAATGGTTTGACGAGTATGAAAATGATATTAAATCATATGCTATGGCCCTCATAGTCACCAGATCGCAACCCAATTGAACACCTAAGGGAGATTTTGGCCCAACGTGTTAGACAGCACTTTCAACCACCATCATTAAAACACCAAATGAGGGAATATCCTTTGGAAGAATGGTGTTCTAATCCCTCAAGTAGAGTTCCAGAGACTTGTAGAATCGTATTGAAGCTGTTCTGGTGGCTCATGGTGGCCCAACACCTTTCTGAGACACTTTATGTTGGTTTTCCATTAATTTGTCACCTGTCTGTGTATGATATATGTGGTTTGGATTTTGGAATTGTTACCAGTAGCTCAAAAAAGTCTCTTTTAAACAGACATTTTTCAAAAGTAAATGCCAGATGAATGTCACCTTTTATTCATAAAGCAAAATAGTACACAAAAAAAAAGGTAAATTTTATATTTAAGCAACTGTTATACATTTCATGCAGTTTTGATTGAATGGCATTCCTGGGCTACAGAAAGGTAGTATTTTGTATAAAATTTGCCACTGTACTCAAAGATGAGTAATACATTGATTCTCATTTGTAATTTTGTATCTACTTTGAACAAAAGCTGTCTCTTTAAAAAATAATTGAACCTGACAACAAATTTGGCTGATACATATAAACAAGGTTGTTGGGTGGTGGTCTCCAACTGGACTAGAGGAAGTAATTGGACCAATGAACCAACTCGGCTCTCAGCTACTTAACTGATCTAATTACATGATTCAACTGATACATTTGACACTTCTCTCAGATCCAAAAACACTGTGTTGGCCATGTGCATCAACAGCATGGTTTAAGCCATCAGCTGTAGATGGATATATACGTTTAATACCTTAAATAAGCCGATAATTAATGAAGCTTAGTAAATGAGTATTATTTATTTTAACACAGAGGAATTTGAGAGAGCTTCTTATGCAAAAAAATAGAAATTGCTGTTTAGATGAGAGAGAAACAAATCCAGTCATTTTACACAGATTTGCCTGTTCAGATGAAAGAGACGCATTCTTTGCATTCTGCCAAAGCTCCTTCTGACTATTTCCCTTTGACTACAGGGACTTCTCTGGACACCTGTAGTGGATCTCACATTTGCAGTCAGATGCAGTCCAGTCAGCCCCAAAACCTTTGCCTGTGATGGAGAGAGTGTGTGTGGAGGGGGAACTGTTTTAATTGTGATAGTAATGCCTTTGAATTTAATTTCTTGCTGTTGTAGTGGAAAATCACAGAGGTTTGATTTGCTTCAGAAGAGTATTGGCTCAGCTGCACTTAAGTAACCATGATGTCAGAATGCTATTATCCTTGGAGGGGTTCTGATCGTTCGGTGCAGCTGCATTGTTCCTGGAAATGAAGGTCTGTTCTCTGGTAACAGAGCGCCTGCTTTAGCTGCTCTCTGCTTCAGCATCAACAGTATAAACAAAGGCTTTTTGCTTTTGAAAAGAAAGTAGCCCAACCGCAATATCAAGATGCATATTCTTTTTATTGTTATTCTTATTTTTAAAACTGACTGTAAGTTTAGTTGCAGAGAAATCCGGGCAAAGTGATAAACGGGAATGTGATTTCTCAGGAATAATGGGAAAAGGATACAGTGTTTTTTTTTTTTTTAAGGCAGATGAGATGACATTCTTTCAGTTCTTGCCATTTTCACACTTCTATAGACTGGATTTAGTTTGGGATTTCATTAACCTCCACACTCCTCCCCTCTGCTAGGATCAAAATAAACCCTATAAATACATTGCCCTAAAACTGACACTGAGAATTGAAATGTATTGGGGTTTTAAATAAACTTGTCAATAGCTCATCCATCTGTCTGTCCATATTTATCAGCTTTAAATGATTACATATCTATCCAGTTTTTGCCATAAACCAAGGGTGTGCCAACTTTATCTTTATAAAAGTTGCTTCTGGCCAATGACTTAGCTTCTGCTTCATCTACTGGATTCTGTGGAACATTTCGAGTAACATTTTCAGGAGATCTTTTGAGTTTTCTGTGATGTCTGGGACCAGAAAATAGTATTGTACCAGAAGTCATCATTGCTACATAGCGTTAGTGTCAGTGTTACTAAAGACAACCATGACCCACAATATTGTAAATTGTAAACAAGTAAATTGTATTGAAAAGGTCCACACTCTACCATTACCATAGCACAATGTCTCAAAGCTGGGAGGTGAGCATAGTTAGTCAGGTGGCCATCTATCAGACCAATTGCAACCACAGCAGAAGGCCTTGGGGGGGGGGGGGGAAGTTTTGCTGTATCTGGATGGAGACAAAGTTGTTGACCTGGAAGTACAAATCATTAGAATGGTCTATGGAAATGTTTTATTTTAAGGCCCATTGGGTATTCACTATCAACATCATAGCATAGGAAATGTTTGAGATATTGTGTTATTGTGTTATTTTTATGATTCATTAGGAAATTGTAGCCACTATCTTAGAGTGCTACCCAGAAGGAACAAACATTGACGAGGGAAAAAGATACAGAATGAGAAATCAAGCTGGGCCTATTAAACAAATCCAAGAACTAATATTTTTTCTTTTGCTGGAATCTTTTTGTATCCTTTGCTTATCTGAAAAATGCCCTTTTGTAACCAGGAGTAATTTTAGAAAACATCTTGCTATTCTAGTCTCATCTTGGATTTATGTTTTCTTTTAATCACTTGAGTCAGTTGTTCTCCAGGAACCTGGTGACACAGGTCACTGCAAAAGACTGCTTCATTAGAAACAAATTGGAGAACAAAGTTAACTTTCAGCTGAAGTACACTGAAGGTACACAGAGCAGTGAACCCAGAATGCTGAAGGTGAAATGAGTTTGGCAGAAGTATGCTGAGCAATTGACCATATGTGATATAGTCCAGAACAACACATGACAGCAGCAGACAAAACACATGGTGCATTAAGTTAAGGGATCAGGAACAGGGTTTATGAAATTTGAATCGAAACACAATTGGTTTACACTTGTTAACAGGCTGCTGTTGGTGTTCTTTTGGTTTGTTGTCCAATAAGATAAGTTAATGTACTTTAAAAGGAAGGTCACACATCTAGTTCTTTAAGATAATTTTACACTTGTCATTTCCTTTAATGTTTCGGAGGAAATACGAAAACGGTGAGATATGACAGGGCCTCACACTTTTTCAGGGTTTATTATCAAGGGTAAAGAATCTGGATTGCATTCAAGCATCGTATTCCCAACACACAGGAATCCAGAAACAAAAAAGGAAATAGAAATGAAAAAATAAAATGATAATTGTGTTAGTTTCACTTGGCTTGATCTTTGTAGTTAGTTCAACATCTTTCCGGTAACTAGAGATGCAGTGTAAGGAGATTTGATTTCCAATGACACGTCCACCTATCAAGGGTGACAATAGACTTTAATTAGTTCAGCAAGACCGCTCCAGCTTTTGCATGTCATGTAAATAGTCCAATTACATTTCAGTGTTGTAAAAATTAAAAATGTATATATTAATGATGAGTTAGTTATTAACACACAGCAATTGTCTTTAGGTTAAAGCAATTATGGAAATCTCAGGACACCAAGCAACAGTACACAGTAAAATCTGAAGCAGATACAACAACAGCTGTTTCTGAGAAATGAGTATTGGACCCCATCTTCAGTGTGCTAATGGCAATCAAATACTATTTAAATCAATAATATACTGATATGTTGTGCAATTCTGTTAACATGTTTAAACAGTGTTACAGGAGCAAAGATACAATCTAAGATACAAATGTAAAGAACTTACAGCAGGAGATGTGTCAGGAGATGGGAATATAAAAAGCAAAGCAAAGATACTACCATGAAGACTGATGTGGGACAGTCCCTGTTTAGATTCCATATATATTCTATTCACACCATTATTGGAGCAAGATTGTGTAACCCATGTATGAATTTACGCTTTGTGTATTGATCCGGTGAGGCCAGCTGCAGTGATTTTTAGAAAAACAATTCATAGAGAGAACAGAAGACAATGGAGAAGTGTGTGTTGAAGTTTGGGGTACCTCATTGATGTCATGTAGTTGCCCGGCAACTAAAGGTAGTTTATCTATATCTATATGATAATATGTTCTTTAGAAAAACTTTAGATGTGTCTTCCTGTTTGGCTATCTCCGGAGCACTTCGTTGTAGCTGAATACATTAGTTTGCTTTTATTCAAATTAAATCAGGTCCTGAGTATTTCTTGTGCATCTATCTATTGAGGGAGTACATTTCTCTCTAACAAAGACCAAGGAGCTTTCAAAACAACTCTGGGATAAAGTTGTAGAAACACAGAAATCAGGGGAAGGTACAAAATGATTTCAGTGGCATTGCATATCCCTTGGAGCACAGACTGGGACAGAGATGTACTTTTCAGCAGGACCAATGACCCCACGCACACATCCAAAGCAATACTAGTGGCTTAAAAACAAGAGTCCTAGCGTGACCCAGTCCAAGACTTCTCAAATCTCTTTGAGAATCTGTGGCAAAACTTGAAGTCCACCAACGATCCCAATCCAATTTGACCAATTTTGGAAAGAATAATGGAATTGCACAATCCAGATGAGCAAACCTGCACGGCTGTAATTACTGCAAAAGGTGATTCTATCAAGTATTGACTCAGTGGGGGTGGTTCTCACTTTTCTCATAATTTCTATTTTACATTTAGTGGCATATCTTTCCTGGATTGCCTGCTTCACTGGCTTGAGCCTTCCTACATGTTCATCATTAGAAATGATCATTGATCTTGTTTTTAAACAGACACGTCTGGTTGCATTATGTTTTTTGCTGCTTCGAAAAAGAACTACTCTTAACTGCTCTCCTGTCTGTCTGCAATATGACCTCTTATAATATCATGAGAAATTTTTACAAGATGCTTCCTGGGCCACTTCACAGGCCCATTTAAGATTAACAAATATATTTATCATGCAGAGCCTTGCTCAGTTTATCCTTATATGACTTTTCAATAAACACCAGTATTTTAGATACTACCGCAAACCAAAAACCAAAGAAAAAGTATATACTGCTCACATACATTAGGCTAATATCTGACATAATTCTATGAATCCTATGTGTGCTTTGTTCGGTACATTTCAATTCTTTGTAATTATTATTTGATTTGTCTCATTATTAATCCTAGATTTTTTTAATGTAAATCCTGTATTTATATTCTGTATATAAAATACTTTGACCTGCACTGAGGATGAGAAGCATTTTATAAATACAATTATCTGGCTTTTGAACCAATCGGAGTACTATTTGTTTTTCTTTAGTGGTTTATACATATAGTTACATTTTTGAAGACTTCCTTCAGTTGTTGCTATTGTCATTTTACACTTCAAAGCAACTATAGAAAAGGAATATATGTGTATATGTAATATGTATGATTGTACGTTAGTGTCTGTAAGTCATGCAAGTCACCTTGGATAAAGATAGCTATGAAATGACATAATATTAACAATAATAATAATTATAAGTGGAATAACAACAACGACGACATCACCATACACACAATCTGTGAATACCTCCCCAAGAGCAATGGCCCTGGCTTGAATTTTCAGCTGTGTTGACTCATTAGAGTCCCTCAATATCACCGCCAAGACTTCCATGTAGCTAAACAGACAGGACTATTACTGACGTCTTGTTAAAGAATGACTTGTGAGCACTTAGAAACTGGGTGTGCCACTGCCAGTACTGAATCCAAAACCATACCTGTTAAGCCCCCCCCATCCCCAATTTATTTAAGAATTGCAGTGGTATCCTGCATTCTGCAAACAAACTCTTTTGTAAACGATATGAGAGAGAGAAATGCAAAAATAGAAGGTAAGAATAAGTTGCTACTCCTGTCCATTTGAAAATGGGGAAGAAACCAGATCTGCAGTGCATTTAATAGGAGAGAGAGGTTACAACAACAGCTTGAGAAGCAGGCCGGTTCACATCCACTTACTGGAACACGGTAATCCCGAAAGACCAGTTCAATCCTTCAATAGAGTCCGTCGGTCTCCAAACCAAACATGAACAAAATAAAGCCAGTGCTCTCCAAGTAAAATTACTTCAGCGGAGTTAAATGATTATTATTCATGTAATATTTATTTCTCTTTTCCCTATGCTAAAGCTTCTGTGATGGTAATAAGGTAAGTCCTTTTTTTGTTTTCTTTAGAACAGGAGAGTCTGGGTGATCTGGAGAGCTGTGTAAATACATCTTATTTTCTTAAATACAAGAAAGTTTCAGCTCATTCATCTCAGTAATTGATGTTCATCGTTCTAATAAATGTAATGCTCAAATGGTAGAAATGGGGAATAATGGTACAAAAGTAGCATGTGACTGCCATTGCTGCCCTGAGACCTTCCTGTCTGTCATCCAGATGCCCTTTGATTATGTCCCTGAGTGACAGACAGAAAGACAAATGACCCAGAGCTATTACCGTGTGTGGACAGTGATTTTCAGAAAAGGCAGAACCAGTGTTCAGCACACTGTTAAATAAGTATTGTCGAATTAACAAAATTTAGATAAATACAAAATCGCTGAATAGTGTTGAAACAAAGGTTGCGAACACTTTCAACCACAAAAAGGAAGCCGCCAAATCCGGCCAACGTGGCAACTCCCGTCACCTTCGTTTTTCTTTTCAAGTTGGAGAACAGAAGGTCATTGCGAGGCAAGCCCGTATTCTGAGATGACATGTGGTTGACTTTCATGTTTCACAGGGTTAAGATGAGTAGAACCACAGGATGTGAACTACACACTATGGAGATCAACAAGTCTATTTTTGAAACTTTAGTTTATCCCTCCCCAGCTGATCCATTCAACAGGGGAAAAACACTCCAAAGATAATCTTTTAAATTAGATCCACTGATGGACAATACCACCCCACAGGGCATTCTGCATTGCCTCCCAGGTAACTACAATCAGCTTTTGCATTCATCTCTTTTTCAACCCACAAACATAAAGCTCAGTTGGGGGGCTTATCCCTTTCTATAATTACGTTTGCATAACATCACGACTTGACAGAACTCTTCCAACTTTGATGTAACTTAATTTACATTTTCTTTCAGTCCCCATAGTATATAAGAGGTAGGAGGGTTTCTCTCAGTCCACCAAGCCAAGGAAGGCAATCACTGAACAAGCTATCTATCCAAGCAGTCAATATGAGTCTTTCCGCTTACTCTGTTGTGTTGGCTGTAGCCGTATTCTTTGAGTCTTACACAGACTCGGTAGCAATGTCCATCAGCAAGATCGAAGATTCCAGGATGATGCAAGATGCATTTACTCAAAGCGAGCCATTCCTGAACGAAGAACTGGTAGACAAGTCTATCAACACACTGCCATCAAGCAACTACCCAGTCCTGGAGGGAACCATGGCAAACGAAGGAGGAAACTCAAAGATCATCATCTTGACTGTAAGTCTTCATAGCTATAGGCCACCATGCAGTCTTTTCCGAGTGAACCTTTAGCTTGAGTTGCCCGTTAGTAGGTATGCCTGCATGTAACATCAAAGACAGTTAAAGAAAATCGCACAGAAAGTTCCCAGTTAAAGCAGAATGACAAAGCAACACACAAAATTTGGCTGGAGCTTTACATCTGCAGAATGTGGGAATGGGGAAGAAATGGTATACACTTCTAAAATGGGCAGAAGGAAAGCTGTTGCCAATAAGTTACAATAAAGGGGTACTTTAATGGTATTTTGGCATTTTAGCCTCATTGCTTACTCACCCAGTGATACAAATCCATGGAAACCTTTTTTTTTAATTCTGTGAATCCAGTTTGAAGGAATCTGAATTTATCATTTTGTTTGTAGAACACAATTGCTGGAAGCAAATGGTCGCTCATTGCTGACTCTCAAAAGCTAACTAATAGATATTTTAACTACTGAAAAGATGTGTGGATAGCACATTTGTACATTAAGTATTCTCTACAAAATCTATACAAATTCTAAAGTATTTTCATTAATAGGTTTAAAGATTTTTCTTTTGGAATTATCTCGCCTACACATTTCATCAGCTGTGATGAAGTCGACAAGGATATGATTGCTGTACCCGAATGAAAACAGAGCGCAGGCAGTACCAAAAGTAGTAATAAGGAAGTATGTGGAAACTAATTTCCTAAGATTACCAGTAAATTTACAAATGTATTGAACTATTTATTTAGGATTTACAGTACTGTAAGACTACAAGTGAATAACAACCGAGCTTTTGAGTATTTAAAAGATGTATTAGCTGGCTTTTGAGAGTGAGTGATTTGTGACCATTTGCTTCCAGCAATTGTGCTGTGCTAATGAAACAATAAATTAAACTGGACACACAGAATTAAAAAGGTTTCCATGGATTCGTATGACTATGGGTGAGTAAGCAATCAGGCTAAAATGCCAAAATACCAAAGTATCCCTTTAAGAATGCTGCCTGTTCCATAAAAGCTTTTGACGATTTATGTAAAAAGTTGGTAAAAACATTTTTGCCGAGTGCATTTGGTTGCAATAACTGAAGAAATTACCTTAACATGTGGAAAAGCCATTCATATGAAGACAATGCCTGAATGATGGTGGAATCAGTGATCTTCTTTAGGGATGCACAGTATTTATACAGAATATCTAGAAAAACTAATACCATGTGGGAAATTATCTGTACTGAATGTTTACCACTTGTCATTGAGCAGGACTTGGGTCTGAAAAAGAACTTCAGAGATCTCCAGGACTTCCAGAGGTTCCGGAGACCAGCTTTATCCATGAACCTGCCAGCCAGACACCTCCCCATCTACACAGTCAGAGAGGAGGCCCCACAGGGCGAGACAGTTCAGAGGTTTGAGAAAGATGAGCGCCGGGACACCGGGAGTGATGCAAATATTCCAGTCGGCAGGAGAGACTATGACAGTAAGTAAAGTACTCAACATTGAGGCGTAGGAAACCATAAAATACACCACATTAATTAATGGTTAGAGAAAAGAGCTTGTCATCAGTTGGCTTTTAATTGATGTCCACCATTAGCTGTTGAGATTCTATACAAGCAATGATAAGCAAGTTACTAAACCTCTTAGTGTCCTGTCCTTCAGGCAAGACATCAATACAAGCGTGTGTTGTAAATGACAAGGCTTCAACAGTGGTCACTGATGCCACAATTCAACCTCTGGGTTCTGTAAATTGCATTGCCTTTGTAAAGACTTAACTAGAAAACTAATTTAAATGTATGAAGTAGCAGCAGTAGGAGTATCCTTAGAGAAGAAACATAGGTCTCCTCAGCATCTCCAGGTTACTTTTGTTAAAAGGCAAGACAAGAAAATACATTTGTTGGAAACTTCAGTTAAATTTTACAAAGTAAAGAAAGTACCGTTTCTAGGTCCAGGAAGTCAACAAATGTAACGTTTTTCCTCTTTCTCCTAGTGCTGAGATGCATGCTGGGAAGAGTTTACCGGCCATGCTGGCAAGTGTAAGAACTGTTCACAAACCTACGATTAACTGCTCAGC
Source organism: Amia ocellicauda (assembly GCF_036373705.1). Lineage (NCBI taxonomy): Eukaryota > Metazoa > Chordata > Actinopteri > Amiiformes > Amiidae > Amia > Amia ocellicauda. The sequence continues at coordinate 46,274,276 of NC_089854.1, read as the reverse complement.
ACCACAACACTGACCTACCTGCATTATACCAGTTAGACTGATCCCCATTAGCTCACATTGTGTATTCTTATCACAAACAATGAAAATATGTACAAAAATGTTTATTAAAACTATTTGAAAATCCACGTTTTGGGTTTGTCTAAATGAAAACTGAAAATATGGCATAAAAACAGCATATATTTACAGAAAATAAAATGCATGTTGTATGTACCCAACATGAACATGCATTTCAATGGAGGTCACCTAAAATATTTTGAAAATACACAATTCTTAAAGAAGGTATATAAAACGTGTATGCCTAAACATATAAAGCAAATCCTTTAAGAATTTTATCCAGACAGTGATCAAGATCTACTTGAGAAAAAAAAAAAAAAAAAAGTGGTTCAGAATTAAAAGGTAATGATCAAATCTCAAACACAAAAAAATATTGATTGTGATCACAAAATTATTAAAAAAATAAAAAAATAAAAAATAAAAGCAGAACTGAAATGCTTAATGTCGGTAAATTTCAATCTGAAAACATAAATTGATAAATACATAATTACAATCTGAAAAAGTTTGTGAGCTTTCCCTGCCCTGCAATCAACTTGGTCTTGGCGGCAGCTTTGCTCTTTTTCCCGGGTGCTCTGGCCTTGCTGTCCTGTGTGCCGTGGGACTTGTCCGAAGTTGGGGGTCGCGTCGGAGTTCTTTTGTGAGGTGGCTGGTTTTCTTGACTACAAACTATGTTTTCGTGGTTGATGTCCTCCGGTTTCCTCTTGCAGCCTCTGCTTCCTGGCTGACCATTAGCACACCCTTTGCCCTTATTCCTCGGGTTTCCCTTCTGCTGAGCATTTCCAGAAGTAGAGCCAAAGGCAGCTCTCTTTATGAAGTCTTCACTGGCATTACCTCCATCTATTGAAGAGAGATCTAAAATTGGGGCAATAAACTAGGAGTTAACCTTCAATTTATCCCAGAGGTTTAATCAAAAGCAGTAAATCTGTCATGTAACAATGCAATCCCATTTCTCATGTGAGTTTTATGGAGGAAAATGTGGAATAATTTCAACAATGATCCTTCAATCTGGTATACAGATGATACAGATGTACTGATTAGACACCAATTACAGTACACGCTATGAAATAAAATTAAAAGCAATAAGAATAATTTAAAAGCATCGGATTCAAATGTTGCATCAGCAACGACGGCCTGTATTATATGGCTTTCAGAGACGGGGAACAACTTCTCCGGGGTCATAATTCTTGCCATCATAAATATCCTGCTTAAAATTTCTTCCAAGGAAATTGAACAGAATATTGTACAGTCAATCCTCAAATTGTTAAAGAAATGGTTGCACCTGCAAAATTATTAATAGCCTACCAATTGATGACTTACAGACACACCAGGGGTGATACTGTATAGAAATACTCCTAATAAGCATTCTGCAAAGGGCACAGTAACTTTGATTCAGGGAAACTCAGCCCATGAAACAATGCCCATAAATAAGAGTAGCTGTGACACCAAACTATTGCTAAACGGTTAGTGCCATTTTCTTAACCAAATTTAACTCTGGTTAATGAAGGTCCACATAATTAAAAGTGTCAACTTGGCAGCGCCAATGCCCAGAATCTCAGATGCAAACTAGGCTGATTATTGGATAAACAAAAACATCAGAACAGATGCACTTAAATTAGGTGACTTACTCTCAACTGGTAAAAGTCAAGGATTACCTGTCCCTGCGGCAGACTGGTCATCACAGGAGCTGTATGGATGGTGCCCGGGTTTAGGGGCTGGGTGCACCCATGTTGGCACCTGACTGAGGCTGGGAAACTGAAGAACTCTGTTTAAAATGGCATCCTCATCTTTGTACGTGATGGCGAACTGAGATCTGATGGCTCTTCCTTTGACCTGCAAAGCAACAAAACAACAAACTGCAGCCTAAGAATTGTGGGCCAAACGGAGTTGCCAAAAACTGGTTATGAGTAACTGTGCTACAAACAAAATCGAGAGCAATTTCTAATATCCTTCTCTGCCATCTCATTAATATTATCAAATTAAAAATTTATGTATAAATAAATCTGGTGAATTTTGATTTAGAAACTTTCATGATCTCTTTCATAACATCTCTTATTCTCTATACATTAAGACATTGGGTGCACAGACTTGTTATTTTCAAAACCCCAGAACTGTTTAATCTCTTTTCAAAGTGCACATTCTCTTTGAAGATTTCCTTATGGCAGGTTATGTATTAATACTTCAAAAACATTCTCCGATATGAATGCTCTGGCAAAATTATGACATCGACTAGAATAGGTTAATTCCATGAGCTTTATGAGTCACCCTTAATCTTGATAAAGAAAGACAAGCCTTCACACATGCATATCTCAATACAGAATTTATAGGGTGCTTCTGAGCTAGTCTGCTATTCCTCGCCTTTTCCAGCTACCTTACTGATCTCTGCACTGAAGACCTTGACTGCAGTTCCCGTAAGTTGAAGCATATTCTCGTCAAGGTTCTTTTTATAGGGCCAGGTGGATTGTGGGAGGAGAGAGTCAGAAGAACAAAGAACAAAGAAATACTGCCGAGCTGCAACAGCTGGGAGATTGGGATTAGCGCGGCAGCGAACATCTGTGTATTGAGAATGGGGATGTGCAAAATCAATACAGACGAAAAGCTCTGACCTTGAAAATATTCAAGCTTCCACCAAAGTAAAATAATCAAGGAGTTTCACTACAAACTTTTACGCAGAACATCCAGCCAAAGTTAAAATGAAGGTACTAATCTTAAAGGCGTTCTTCAATCTCTGCTCTCAGGGCACTTTGATTCTCCTCTTTGATCTTAGCCCTGGTTGGATTACTGATACTAGGATTTCGTTGCTTTAAACCTGTTAGCTATGGCAAGAAATTAAAAAACTCCTGTGCGCGCACACACACATAAAGCTTCACAGAGCATATTGGATGCAGAACACAAGATCAAAAGGCAGAGAAGAGTGTCAAAAACATTCATAACAAAAATAATGTAGACAAATTAACAGCACCTAAAACAATACATCTGCACCGGAGCTGCAATTTAATATTATGGCTAAACAGTGGGTTTACTGAATGGAGTCTAAAGTAACATGTAATAAGATTTTTTTTGTTTATATACGTTTATATAAAATATTTAAAATCTGCATCCCCACCCCAAATCTTAACTGGAGTACAGCCTTAAGGAATTAATACCATGTATTTCTTTGTAGATCAATACCATTGCAATTGTTGATTTTTGGTAATTAACCAAAAATCAAATATACAGATTAAGGGCACTTCATTAGTAAATGTTTAATAAGGTAACCATATCACACTTTATTTACATTCTGTTTCATGTCAGATTGTGTACAAAACAGCTCTCTATACAACTGTAAGCCCATCAGCCCAAGTCGGATGATGTTATTCCAAGAAAAACAGGTGCTTTTTATTACCAGCTGTAACACAAATTGAAAGATTACTGATGGGCATGAACAGGAGAGAAAGAAGAGAAAAAAATCCAAAGCCTGGTTCAAAGAAAGTTAGCAAAAGACACCTGCTAGAACATCAGGTTCACATGGAACAAGAGATCATTTCTGTATTGTTGAACTCTATGCCACTCAAAGTCTTGACTCAGGCAATGACAGTAGTCCTCAATTCAAATGCTTCCAACTATGCACAGATGGGCTTAAGCTTTTTTTTTTTTTTTAAACGTACATGTACACCAACTTAATTTATGTCATCAAACATGTAAAAACCCTTCAAATGGAGAGATGGAAGCATTTAGCAGATAACCGGAAAGGATGGCAGTTTAAGTTTCCATTGTTATTCGAGTGAATGAGAGTGATACATGGTCTTCAAAGTTAATTGAAACAGAAAGCTTAAACTTAAACAAATTCAGGAAACTTTGAATCGCCCGGGGACGATTATGTTGCCTTGAATCTGTTTTAACAGTAGAATATCCGGCGAGTGGATTGCTAAATTGACATCTGTTAGTGCAATCAAATGAAGTTGTAATCAAGAAGTTATTTCACAAAATGCATTTAGCATATTTTTTTGGAGAATTCTAGGAAACTATTTTTATTTCTTGTAAGAAAAAGCAGCCCCAACTTAATGAATAGTGGCAGTTTTAGACCCAGTTTTTATTTGTTTAAAAGTCTTTTACAACTTAATAATAAAACATTACTTAGCACTAAGTTGGCTTGGGCAACCAATCAGCCTACCAGTTTAACTGCTTGGAATGATTTTACACCTTCTAAAAAATTCCATTCAGTGAAAAGCTGTTTTGACATACCTGTCTTTTCTTCTTTATTTATAACTATTTAGAAGTATAGCAAAAGTACATTCAGGTTGTAAAGGAAATTACGTACAGAAGAAAACAAAATTATAAAGTTATGAAATTTGTTGGAAATTTTTTCATGTGAAAAAAAAAAAAACAATAGCAGGAAGCAACAGTCAAAGCAGTTTAACGCTCGAAGACTTACCCTCAGGAAGTTCATGCCAATTAATACTTTAAAAGCATTTGATCCATGAACTAAGAATGGGTACCTTTGGTTTTTGGTTTTCACGTTCCTGAATCCGGGCTCTGAGTGGTTTTGGAGATGAACCATTTGATTGCTCAGGGGACCTTTAAAAACAGGATGAGTCGAAAATGGATCCTTTCTAATCCCATTTCTGTAATTCTTCAGAACAATTTACTATTCCAATAGACCTCACTGCAGCCCTACAGCTCTCATGTCAGCAAAGCAGAGAAAAGAGATCCGACATCAGGTGGTACAGACAACACTACTCCTGAGCAGCAACATTTGTGGTTTCTATGCATGAGTATAAATCATTATTTTAGGATTTCATTGATTGATTGATTCATTGACTGACTGAAATAGAACAGACATATTCACTTTCCCAGGAAACAATCTTTATTTAGAGTCCAGCAATAACTACCCAACTTCCTCCCAACCCAACCCAAATCTTGCTCAGCCTAATCAATCCCCCTTGGGAGTTTCCATCCGCAGTTGGCTAGCCTGCCTTCAAACCAGAGATCTGAGAGCTATAGTATGCTCTCCTTTACTAGCCTAATGAGAGGATTTTACGGTGCGAGCCACCATCATCATCATCATCGTCAACTGAATTAGGAGAATACCATGCATTGTGTAAGCATCCACTTAAGGTTTTTCATTCAATTTCAGCATGTGTGGTTTAAAAAGACCCTATTTTGAATCCTTCTCTCTGCCTGAATGATTTCAATAAAGCAATAAAGCAGATGGCACCAGGTTAGCCAGACTATTTTTCATGCATTTGGATGTTTTTTTGTTTTTTTAAACTATAAATAACAATTAACTAGAACTCCTCCCTTCTGCATTTTTACATCATAATGAAATGGAGCCAAGCACAATCATTGTACCTGAAAAGTGTGACGATGCAAGCTCCTGCAGACAACTCCAGTCCTTCTTCTACTGCAGACAATACCTTTGCTTTGTTTCTGGTTGGAGGACAAAGCGCTTCTTCATCCAACAAGGTGAGCAGCACTTTCACCATCTCTCTGCCTCCGTACGCCGTCTCGTGGTTGATGGTGTGGGCTTTCGGCTGAAATGTAAAAATTAGAATGGGTGGTGAAGAGCAAAACTGACTATGTCCATACATTAACTGTAATATTGGACTGGAAGAGATTTATTGTGCGTGTATTAGGAATTTCTTGTATACTTACAATTCTGTACAATGTATTTCTGTATTAATCATAAAATAATAATAAATAATAATAATAATGTGTAACAATAGCTTTCCCTGGATTGTGACGTGTAATATTTGTTGATGGAGATGTTACAGGTGTAGCAAGAAAACCTTTTTGCATACTCTTTCAGATACTACTGGAACTTTCTTTTGTTTTTGGCTACTGGCTGAATTCCATGACGACTAAGGAGATTAGCCCAAAATATCCTCAGGGGGTCATGGATTCTCGACAACAAAAAGCCTGCTCTTCCTTTCTGCAGAGAGAAGCAGCAAGCAGTGACAGGGGAAGGGGCGGGGGAGTTGCATTACCCGTGCTGGACTGATGCCTGTGCCGGCTGGGTTGGTGGCTTGTTTGCGAGTGTCGTTGATACAGCTAATCCTCTGTTTCAGCTCTTGTAAGGCCTCCTCCGCTGCCCGGCACACGGGGTCCCCACTGCTGCGCCCTTTCAGTAAGGCCATCTTAATCAGCGTCATCATCCGCCCCCCTGCCAGGCTGGAGAAAAGGACAGCTCTTAACACCCACGCGGGGCCTGGTAAGCTTGCTGCTGCCTTAATCTCCCATAACAATATGCGCCATTCAATGAGAGCATCTCCCAGTCTCATCTGCTGGATGAGATGCTTTGTAAATGACATACTTCAACTGGGACTGTCGTTCGGCCTGCTATTTTTAACCCACGAAATAATGGAAGCCCCTAAGCCCCTACCTCAATTAACCACCTTATATCACGGACAGTGTAGTTCGATAATGAGTTTCAAGAGCTTGGCAAGGTGCTACTGCACACCATGCTTTCAGACTCCCCCCACCCGCCCACCTCCTCTTCCAAAAGACTTTGCAAGCATGGAACCTGTATTGACTGGAACGAAGACAATTAGGGCAAGATGTGATTTATTATCGGGTTAATATAGAAATCTGTATAAAAGTACAGCAAGGCAACACTCGTACAAAGACTTGAGTGACAGGTCAGTTTTTTACGAGTTAAACCTCTGTCCAATTCCACCTTCCAGGGTTACCTCCCCCCCACCCAGCCGAGCAACCCCTGCTCTCATTCGTTATGCCTACATCTCTCTACACCCCTCCCCTGGAAACACCCTCTGCTCATTCGCTGCTGCTACCGGCCCTGCCTCAGTAAATAAATCTGAAGCAGACCGCCATGCCTATGTAATTTCTTTATTAAGGCAGACGGGTTGTTTCCTCACCAATCTCTGTCAATGGTGATGGTTAGGTTATTGACACAAGACATTTAGAAACCCCCCCTCAGCCAACTGTGCCCACTTTGTGTGAATCAGGACAAAACAAGAACATTTTAGGTACCGGATTTGTCACAAACTGTGGAATTTTACCAGGATGAAAGTTACCAAGTTTCAGACTTACAACTTGCTTTGAAAAACAGTTCAATAATTTCAACCACCACCTCCTCACCCAAATCCCTCCACCCCTTCAAGGAAGTTAAGGGTCTGTTTTATCAGTCAGTGTTAGGTATCACTCCCCACTTCTGCAAAGGTTTAGCACATTAGCACATTGCCGTCTTGAGCCACATAGCCAAATAATGCCGTTTGATCTTGGGGATGAAAGGAATTTCATTTTTATATGGTCTCCCTACCAAATGCTTTCCTGTGTGAAATACATATACCACAAAAGAAAAAGCCCTTGATGCATTTCCTACTAATTAACCAAACCGTTGCAACTGCAGAGGCTTTTAAAATTCCAGAACAGATTTATTCTCAAACTGCATTTGTTTTGAAACTCTGCAATAGGATACTGGTCCAGAGACATTTGGCGAGCATAAACCTTCTCAGCTTTAATCCATTAGCATACGTTTTCGGAACAGTAAGGGGAAATAACAAAAGAAAATGAAAATGTATTAAATGACAGGGACGTTGCCAAAATATCTTTAAATGTCACAGTAGCTCTCACAATGAAATGGGCTACCAGAAAATATGACTTGTAGACTTAGGACACCAGACATTTACAACTTTGTCTGCTTTAACTAGGAGAAGCTCAATTGCATTCCTTTTTGATGCTGATCAGAGACTGACATTCCACTTAGTTCTGAAGTCATAAGATTCCCCAACTGTATTAATAAAGGTCTTCTGCAATCTTTCATATTGATTCAATTAGAGGGCTATATTGAAACAGACAATTTGATCAACCAACAGTCACTCTTTGGAACTGTTATGGTTCATTTTCAAGTGCAATACCTCTTCAAAACAAGTGTGGTGTGAAGACTGAGCAAACAGGACATCTCATAGGTTATGGTTCCATGTGAACAAGGTCTTAGACTTTTCTTTGATCCACACAATGTGGAGTTTTAGATTAAATGCCAGCAGTGTGTACAATCTTCAAAAATCTTAATGGTACAGCACATTTCTGTCATCAGAAGTGGAGGAGGAGGAATTACATCAGTGTTAAACATCTTGTGCACTGGGATTTCGCTCAGCTAATTAAATTTTTAAGGAGGAAAATATTACTTTCTGAGGAGCCCTTGCAAATACAAATGGACATTCCTTTGCATTCCCTACTGGGGAACATTATATATGATTATTGAACAAAAGCAGGTGTGGGAGACTATGTGCATTAATGTGTATTCTTGGGTATATACAAACAAACATACACTACCCAACTCCTTTTGGGGAGGCCTTCATCCAGGAGTGGATCAATATGTCAATTATGAGATAGAGATAAATATACATACACACACACAAGAATATCAACACTCTCCTACAATGGGTCAAGACATTTCAACAGTATGCAGTCAGACCTACTACTGAAATAAGTAATGAGTATGGAGTTCTCCAACACTGCAAGATCTTTAAGCAAGATACACGAGTCATCAGGACAATCCACTGGTATTCTTCGAAGACATTATAGGCCTGACAATGGGCTCAAATTCAATTTGTTTTCCAAGAAACAACCTATGCAAAACAGTTCCCAACAGATAAGATGGGAATATGAGCAATTACTAAATATTTGAGATGTCTTACAGCTGCACCACACAAACAGGACTCCAATGAAAGAGTTAAACATTTTAAGAATAGATGTTGATTCCAGCTTTTTGGCTTGTGGTTGTGTATGTTAAATTGATAGAGGGGAGGGGGAAGGGGGGGGTAGCCACCACCTGGGAAAACAGATGTTTGCCTAACAAGAAGCCCCAAATGTCAAAAGAAGAAAATACATAAAAAAAAAAAAAAAGAAAATCAACCTACATTAGCAATGTATTACTTTATCTTTGTAGTACACTATAGAAATCAGGTTTCTGGTTTTAAAGAAACTACAATAGTAATCGTAACATATTGCACAGTTTACTGCATTAGAATAGATTATGCTTAAAAGGTAATAGGTTTCTTATATTTGAAGCTATACTGTCTTTATTTTTAAGACATTTTGTGACAATTGCTTTCAAACCCAACGACAATTTAATCTCTGTTAAACTGAACCTATAAAAGGCATGGGCACAAAAATATGCAACTTAGAAAAAATAGGATTATGTAAATATATTTTGTTATTGCCTGCATTTATATTGTGTGCGTAAATGGTTCACAGATGTGATTACCGCTTACATTGTTGTTTGCCATTTAAAGTGAATACAGCATTTCCACAAGGCTGAAACAAACATTGCCATGCTAATACACTACTTGTTTACCTGTGGTCATAGTGCTGAATCCTGTACATAACTAAGGCTTCTATTAAATTACAGTATAAGGAGAATGCATTTTATTTTTTTAAGTAGGCCGGATTTATAGTCCTGATGGCCTCAAATGCTTCTAGTAACAGGAAATACTGTGATCTAGTACAGTAGTGATCAATCATGGACACAGAAACGGAGCGGTGTAAAGTATTAATTTGGCCCAAGATTGCTCTCTTCCAGGTAGTGATTCCTTAATTTAAAACAATATAAATAATTCTGCACCTTCAGGCAGTATTGCTGTATTACTCCTTCATCAATATTTTTGTATTTAGCCCCAGCCTTTGGTAATTGTGTCAAGTCTCTCCTCTTTCTACACAGAACGTTATCCTAAACACACAGTACACAGCCTTTCTTCTGGGAAAAGCCCACCATCCAAACTACTATTCTTTTTCCACTGAAATGTAGGGGGTGGGGGGGGCACGGTCATGGATTAAATTCAAAAAAGACTGCTAAAATATAAAACAGACCCAGCTCACATTCCAAGAACAGGAAGAATACGTCAGTATACTGTTATTATATTAAGGTCAGCACTTTCCCTAGTTTGTCCAATATCCAAAGAAACACTTTTCAAAGCAGCATGTTTATGGCAAATGTAATTCTATACCTACTGCAGAGTGGGAGCAAAATGGCTTAAGACAAACCATAAACACTTATTTTGGTATGATGGCATCAATCCTCCAAGGCAAAGTGCATAACATTCAATTAAATATATATATTTATATTTAAGTCATGGGGAGGAGTATTTATTCCTTGAGTCCATTTACAGCTGCAGAGAAAACATGGAAGGCATTATTTTTGAAAAGTTAATGCTATTCCTTAAAAGGGACCTATTTTAAGGGACTGCACTGCTTTAAGATACTGTATGTGGGACTTCACATACATTTTTTTAAATTACCTCCAACACATTTAAATTCTCAAAAGCTGGACAAAATACATTTAAAAACACAGACAGCAGTCTTCAAATCATGCCACATATTTGATTGGAATTGGGTTGAGGCTCGGACTGAGCCACGCAAGGTCATTTACCTTTTTGTTCTTTTAGGTTTGGCTGCTGAAAGGTCCCAGTTTCAGGTTCCATGAAGAGGGCAGCAGGTTTTCCCCTCAAGCAATTTTCTATACTTTGCGTCATTCATCTTTCCTTCTATTCAGACAAGTGCACCAGTCCATTCCAATGGAAACATCCCCATAACATGATGTCACCACCAATTCACAGTGGGGATGGTGTTCTTCGGGTAATGTGCTATGTTGGGTTTGCACCAAACAACACTTTGTAGGCAAAAGGTTCAAATTTTAATTTTGTCAGACCACAGAACTTTTTGGCACATGGCTACAGAATCTCCCGTTTTTTGCATATTTCAAAATGGGATTCAAGGTGGGGTTTCTTGAGAAATGGATTCCTTGTTGCCACCCAAGCATACAGGCCAGATTTTTGGAGTGCCTGAGATTTTGTAGATGCCATTGGCGTCTTGGTAGCCTCTCTGATCAGTCTCCTTCTTGCTTGGTCATACAGTTCGGAGGGACATCCCATCCCCTGATATGTGCCTTTCAACAACGTTGTGCTGGAGTTCTTATGAAAGCTCCTTAGTGCTCATGGTTGAGACTTTGCTTTGAAATGCACTGCCCAGCAGAGAATTTAACGGTTGAATTTATCCTGAAATCGTGTGAATCACTACAGTTTAACCTGTGGAGGTCACTTAACTTTTTCAAGGTGATTGGTTACACCAGAGGTGTACAACATTTTTAACGAGGGCCAGTCTCATGAAAGGTCAGCAAACAAAGGGCCACAACCATCCCCACAGCTCATAACCTTCGATAGTCGATCAGTGTGTGTGCGTTATATAAAATTATATTTAGATTGACGTCTGATCCCCATGCAGAAAAATAACCATTAGGATATTTTAATTTATTGTGAATTGTTAATTCACGCTCTGGATGGAATCTCGTGGAGGGGCGAATGTTACACACCCACACCTGCTTTTTTTGGTTTTCGATCATATCACACTGTATGCAATACATTATTCTCTGTTGCTGCTTCCGCTCTCATTGTTCGCAGTGCTAACTATTCAGGCTAAGAATAGATTCTTAAAAAGCTCTTCAAGCTGACAGAGGGAGTGACAACAGGGGAAGCATATTGATGGCACACACCCCATAGTGGATATTGTGGCTGCATTTCATATCACGCCCCGTCCTCTGTGCCCTACTCCCTACAGAGAGGCCTTCCCTTCATTGCTGTGAAGTGAACAGGAAGCCAAGGGAGAGAAGGGGGGTGCAAGTTCACATCAGGACACAATCACAGGCCTGACATACTTTCTAACACTGGTCTCTTTCCTCTATTTCTGGCAATCTTTATTAAGGCAAAGTGTAATGAGTCGTTACAAACTATGCTCTCTACCAGCTACCAGGACTAAGACACACTCTGCATCGCTTTAGTGCAACAGTTGAGTTATTTCCATCATTAGAGCTTAAATGAGGAAAAAAAAAGAATTACATACAGTAACAATTAAAGGAAACCAGTTCACAGGTTTTTTTTAACCCTTGTATTCACACTTAAATGTTTTCACCCCAGTTTGGCTACAACAAAGTTGAAACATACTGAAGAAAACTCAAATGCTTAAAAAATAAGCATATTAATTCTAGATTCATATTGTCAGTTTATTCAATGTAAAGTCTTTAAAACTGAAGCATTTAAATAATGACAATTCTAAAATCATTACCCAAGATTACTTTCAGTCTCTAGACTGGGTAAAATGCTGCAAATCTCAAGGAGGAAAAAAAAAAAAAAAGGTACAAAGCAAGCCTCCCAGTACTTTATGTACTCTCAATGAATTGGTGGTATTATTTTATAGAAAGGTACCAGTAACAGCAACAGTTTCTGTAGTACAGTGACACAGGTCTTAAATTAGTCACTTAGAACAGTAGATCAAATAAATGGTTTATAAAGGTTTTACCTTTCCGGATCACTGTAAGGAAAGAAATGTTAATATTACCCACCTGTCTGTAAGGCTTAAAAACAATCCTGTAACAGTCTCCTTTATCATTTTAAATACAGGTAATAATATTTAAAAGCATTACCTTGGGTCAGGAATTTCTCCAAGCAGTTCCTCCAAATTATCAGTGAAATGTACAAAGTCAGAAAGGCCTTTGATATGCTTCCTCAGTGGATCCGTTTCTGATGGAGCATAACCCTTCCCACCAAGTTGTATTGCGCGAACAAAGGATGTAGCTGCCTATGCACAAGCAACAACAAAAATACCATGTTAAACCCATGCTTCATATTGACAGCAAGCTTTTTTCTTGTATTATACAAGTATACTTTGAAGGGAAGGTTACCCTTCTCTCTGGACGTTCGGCTCTTTAATAATTTAATTATACACAATAATCCATTTGGATTAACTATAATGCATAAATGTGTTACTTAAATGCTGTTCAACGTACAGACATCTTCCAGTATTAATAAAAACAAAACAAAAACATTTTTAATTTGCATGCTTTTCTTCTTTATATCCCTCCAGAAAGTTAGGGTAGCCCTAGCCACGCTGGAACAAACTTGGTTGCATCCTTTTCTATAGCTTAACCATCCATTTTGCTGGAGAATCCAGCCCTGCCCATTTGAATGGTTTGAATGTCATTTATCATTAATCCAAAGTGAAGATGATTTAACAGAATAGTAATAAAGACTATGACATCACAAACTTAGAGGTGAACTCAAGGTGCATGCTTTAGTAAAGAGAATGCATTATTGTATTAGGATTCTTGAAAAACACTGCAAGTCATCTGGGATAAAGGCATCACAAGGGAGAATGATAAACAATAGTACGTCTGTGTATAGAAAATATGCAAGAGAAATTCACAGCTGGACTTGTGCCAGTGAAACTAAAGCCCTACCAAGAAAAGGGATGTTTGCTTGTTGCGCGCGGCGTGCTTGAGATCAGTGAATGCAACTCTCCCCAGTCCTCGGTCAGGAATGTTGAGCACGTGGGCCAAGGCCAGATCATTCTTGGAGTTCACCAGCAAGTTTAAATATGCACAGAGTAGCCTCTTCACCGCTTTCAGCAACTGCATTGGAAAGAAATGCAAAAAACAAATGTAACAGCGGGCAGGCAGAGAGGGGAAAAAAAGTATATATACAGAATGTATACAGAACACTGCATCGGTTGCCTTAGAAATGGTGAAAAACAACTTGCATGGGGCATTCAGAACAACAAAAATTCAAAATGAAAGACACCTTAAATGTTGGAATTGCCCCTCTGATACCCCTCCAAATATAATTATGTTCTTAGTAGTGCATTAGCATTGTAGATGTGGAAAATATTCCACAACTATGTAGGTTAAACCAGTAAACAGCCAGACAGAGGTTTAATAAACCAGTTATTTATAGATGCATGACATTTATGAAGATCTTTTGCACATGGTGTTAAACCACATACTTGTAAATGTCAAGTATGCTGTCACCACACATACTTTATGAAGAATCTTAAATGTATGGAAAACTTACAAACTAGAAGATGTCAAACTCATGCCTTACACCATAACAATATAAAATACTGAAGAGACACCAGAATGGGTGTATGAAACTAAAATAACTGGAAAGTGCCAGCAGATGTTTGTGCTCCAAAACTCCTGTGTTGGTCACCTCATTTCAAACAATTTAATTTCACATTACACTCTTAAATAAAGGCTATATGATTTAAAGTTCCAGGTAAGAAATGCCAGAGAGCTTCCAGAGCCTGGCCAGATCTAACGGGACCTGATGGAAAAATTAAAGACCTCTGAAGTCCAGTATTATTGTCGGTTTTACAGATCAGATCCTAAAAGTCACAGTGGAGAACACTCTGTTCTTGGGCTGAAAGTTAAAATGTAGGTGTGTCAAACATATCATAGCAATTAATGCAGCAGGGTGCTGGAGTACCCACAGCTATTGTGCCTAACATTCTAGGTGAAATGAAAACCGAACGATGCCTAAATGTGCAGAGAGCACAAGTCTCTTACGGCAACATTTTCATACATATAGTAGCTTTGTGAAGAGGAAATGTAAATATCAAATGTCATCTTGGAAAATGGGACTCCATTTTAACTATGAGATGAGGGGAAATGTGAAAAAGGGTTTAAATGTACTGAACAAATTAAAATCTTTATTTTTATACATCTTGCACCCATGAAACAAAGGTAGAAAATTCCAAAAAGCGTTCTCCTCTTCAAGTTATAAGATATTGCCTAGTATTAACACAATATCGTTTTACCTGTGAATGTGATTGGCTCGGCCTGTTGGATGGTGTTGATGGACACGCTGGAACAAACTTGCTTGCATCCTTTTCACCGCTGCACTCTGAGTTTTCAGACAGAAACTCGAAGAGCTGCATCTGGTCCAAAGAGATAAACATAATATCAGATGGAAAAACCCTCAATTCTGTTTGGATCATACTGTGTTGGGAACAGTCAGAAACAGTTAACAGCTCTCCCAGTGAATTCCACTTCCAAGTCAGGTTTCCTACTCATTTCTTGATTCAGGAAAACGTAAGCACATGGATAAGAGCAGTTTTTCTTCAGTTATACATATTTGTTGCACAACTTTCCAGATCCTAACAGAAGAAGTTACCCCTGAAGAGTTAACAAATTTATGCACCTCTCAGTGGAAAAACAAAGCTGCAGTAAGTCTAAAGTAATCCAAAAAGTTCAAGACAGAATTCAATCTTTAAAGCTACCAATGGATACTTACAGCTGTGACTGGTGCCACTGGTTCACTTTCCATTTTTAACTGGTTGTACAGTCCATGGATGTCAGTCAAGTCAACCATATTACTGCGTTTCAGGAAGGAGTCGTAGTGTTTTCGTACAAGGTCATAGTTCTCAGAGGCCTGTGCACCTTCATGATGCAAGTTCAGTTTATCCTTTAGTAAATATTTCCAAGTCACCAGGATGTCACTCAGGGAGGCACTAAATTCTCCATTCTCCTAAACGAAACAAAACAGGGGGGTTGGAGAAGATCTAGAGATTTACAATATTTTGGACTCCCAATTTTAACATAGTACAGGACATGCTTCATCTTCCTTTTCTTCCAGAGCTAAGATAGTCCCATTCTAATTCCCCACCAACACCACCACATTATACAGTGAGGGAAAAATGTATTTGATCCCCTGCTGATTTTGTACGTTTGCCCACTGACAAAGAAATGATCAGTCTATAATTTTAATGGTAGGTGTATTTTAGCAGTGAGAGACAGAATAACAAGAAACAAAATCCAGAAAAACATTTCAAAAGTTATACATTGATTTACATGTTAATGAGTGAAGTAAGTATTTGATCCCCTATCAATGAGCAAGATTTCTGGCTCCCAGGTGTCTTTTATTCAGGTAACGAGCTGAGATTAGGAGCACTCTCTTAAAGGGAGTGCTCCTAATCTCAGCTCGTTACCTGTATAAAAGACACCTGTCCACAGATGCAATCAATCAATGAGATTCCAAACTCTCCACCATGGCCAAGACCAAAGAGCTGTCCAAGGATGTCAGGGACAAGATTGTAGACCTACACAAGGCTGGAATGGGCTACAAGACCATCGCCAAGCAGCTTGGCGACAAGGTGACAACAGTTGGTCCGATTATTCGCAAATGGAAGAAACACAAAATAACTGTCAGTCTCCCTCGGTCTGGGGCTCCATGCAAGATCTCACCTCGTGGAGATTCAATGATCATGAGACCGGTGAGGAATCAGCCCAGAACTACACGGGAGGATCTTGTTAATGATCTCAAGGCAGCTGGGACCATAGTCACCAAGAAAACAATTGGTAACACACTACGCCGTGAAGGACTGAAATCCTGCAGCGCCCGCAAGGTCCCCCTGCTCAAGAAAGCACATGTACAGGCTCGTCTGAAGTTTGCCAATGAACATCTGGGTGAAAGTGTTGTCAGTCGAGCTCTTTGGCATCAACTCAACTTGCCATGTTTGGAGGAGGAGGAGGAATGCTGCCTATGACCCCAAGAACACCATCAAACATGGAGGTGGAAACATTATGCTTTGGGGGTGTTTTTCTGCTAAGGGGACAGGACAACTGCACCGCATCAACGGGACGATAGATGGGGCCATGTACTGTCAAATCTTGGGTGAGAACCTCCTTCCCTCAGCCAGGGCATTGAAAATGGGTTGTGGATGGGTATTCCAGCATGACAATGACAAACACTCACTTCTCTCATTAACATGCAAATCAATTTATAACTTTTTTGAAATGTATTTTTCTGGATTTTTGTTGTTATTCTGTCTCTCACTGTTAAAATACACCTAACATTAAAATTATAGACTGATAATTTCTTTGTCAGTGGGCAAACATACAAAATCAGCAGGGAATCAAATACTTTTTTTTTTTCCCCTCACTGTAGGTGAATTACAAATATCCATATGCACATAATCTAGGCATATCCTACTCCATACAGCACAAATGGTTTCAATAAGTGTGCTGTAATGCTATTCTCTCACACGCACATAAAGCCAAGCAGACATAAAAATAACTGCATTAATGCTGTGAAGTCATGAACTCGTACTGGAATCTCAGCAGGTACTAATCCAGTTGTACATTCCTTAGGTATTACAGAACCCTGTATATTTAGCCAGAGGAAGCTTCCTCCTAATAGCAGGCCTATTTTTCATTAAATCAGGAAATTACAACAACCAAAAAAAAAAAAAAATCAAAACTTGTCATTTTTTATTGCTAACAAGTGGATCAGAATTGACTTTTTATTGTTGAGTTCATGTTGCATTCCAAAACGAGCATCAGCTGCTTATCAAAATATTTAAAGAAAGTCTGTTAAAATCTACACGATATTAGCAGATGTCCCGGTGTTATGACATATTTGACATCACCTGGAATCCTGCATTCCCTGCCTAATTGCACAATTATGACTTTTCAGTCAACTATGCATGCTTTATCACAAAGTAGATTTGCATCCATTTACAATTGAAAATAAAGCTACGTACAATGTGATATTAATTCAACAGTGAAGCCTTCTCATTGTAGAGTGTTTTATGAAGCCAATTGTCAAGTCAGTCGTATATACCGAGGATATTAATTAAAAAAAATGATTTTAATTATTGTTCACAGTAGTTAAAATACGTTTGAATCTGCGCGTGCACAATCGGGGGATGCAGGAAATGTCATAACACCGATTTTCCCAAAATCTGTGGGGGAGGACATCTTAAATACATTGGAACACTATTACAAGACAGTACTGACATCCTAGTAGGTTAGCTTCAGTCCTGCAATATCCAGTTTGTTCACAGTATAGCCTTATTTTTTTAAGGCAACACTTTATATAGCTTCAGATACGTGGATCATTAAATGTTATACGTCCTCTGGATGTGTTGAATTACTTAAACAAATCAGTGTTGATTATTAATGGAATATTAGTGTGTGGATTTCCAGAAAGTTACCTCTCTTTTCGTTTCAGCCATTGCGAGCTGCAGAGCCATGAGCATCTGGTCAGCACTGCAGATAGAAGTCCTCTCGGAGCCCAGCGCCTTGTGGCTCTCTCTCCTGAACACTGAGACCAAAGCCTTCAGACTTTGTTCAAGGGTTGGCGTCATTTCTATGCACACACAAAAACCAAATCAAGATGCATGCAATTGGTAAATACCAAAACATAATAATTTAAATATTAATACAGCACAACACAAGTTACTTTATTACAAATCCAAAGCATAAAAACCAAACCCAGACTTGAGAATGGTAAAACACAAAATGTCTGATACTTAGCCATCTATTTCCTGTTTTGTCCTGAACCTGAAGTTCAACGCTTTTCATTAAACTATTTTTAAATTTTGACTCCCGTAGAGAATAAAGGTAGCCAAAATTACCCATCTATTAAGGTTAATATACCTAATTGAAATAACAACTTACTTTATTGGCTTGCAAGTCTTACAGGTCCTACAACAGTCTCCCAGGGACAGCTGTTACATTTTTTTTTTTTTTTTTTTTTTTTTTTAAATCTCCTGATCGTTCTCGTTCTGGCCAATAGGAAACCGTCAACCTTTGACCCGGATATAGACTGATGGACGACCAATCGGATTTTTGCAATAATAAATTGGAGACGCGTGTGGTATCTGAATTTTGAAACCGAAGAAGCTTTTCTGTGTATAATAATTATATATACACTCGTTTATAATAAAAGGAAAACAAAAATATAATATTGTAATACGGTTTTAACAGTGTCAGATCTGCCTTCTTTGAAATCCAATTAAGCAAGCAGTTGAACTTTCCTGGAAAAAGGTAGGAACATGACAGACTTCAAATATTTGTATCTTTTTAAAATAATAAAACTTAACGTGTATATAGGTGAACAAGTAGGACGTAAAGAACACTATTTTGCGTTTAAGTTTATTTTTGTTTAAGAAACGAAAACAGTGTGAGACAAAATGACATTACTTACATTTTTCTGCCATGTAGAATAAAGGTTGCTCTTCAGTGAATTTATGCTTATAGGAGGATACTTTAATTTGAAGTGTTATATAAATGAAAGCTTTTATTAATCGAGGTTCAGTCTGACTGTGTTGTTTGCTGTTTTTGGTTATAATCCTGTTTGAAAAATATTGATATACATAGTATAGAAAGTGCATTTGTAATGCCCAAATCTAACTCTATATTACACTATATGCTAGTTGATGCACTAGCAGCACAATCCCCAAACCTTAAATTAGCAACCTCACTATATTTACTGTATGTAGTAGCCTACACATGATTATGGGTCCTACTCTGTCTTCTTGGAGCTGAAAAGATCAAATATTGTTTGATCTGCCCACAGTATTTGTCGTTTTAGTCCCTTTTCAATACTTTACTCCTCTGTATTTCATCCGTGTTTATCCACTCTTCCAAACATACCAACTTCCCAAATATATCACATACTGTGTTATAAAGTATGATTCAATTGAAGCCAGCAGAAAGTTGAGTTTCACTTCTTTTGGTAGATGTTTTGTGTATCTGTTGATTGTCTCTGCACTCCATTTTTATATATATATATATATATATATATATATATATATATATATATATATATATATATATATATATATATATATATAAAATGCTTTTCATGCAATTTCACTAAACTACATAATTGAGTCAAAGCACTACATTTTACCTCCTTCTCTAGACACAAGGTAACTCCTCATTCATGTTCTTTAAAGTTTTTTTTTTTTTTTAAAAAGGGCAATCCCAATCAGCTGTGGATCTGAAACATTACTACCTGATATGCAAATGACATTCAATGTATATGGTATATTAGTTTCCTGGCAGTAACTGAAGTGCAAGTGCCTATAAAATGTAACCACTCCTACACTATTTTAGAATGGATTATAACCTTTCAAAGTGTCAATTGGTTTATATATGGTTTTCAGATAGGTCGTCCAGATATCTACATCCTTTTAGCTGTCCGGATAGCTGAAAATAATTTATTTGAGACTTAAAATTCCAGTCTTCCTTTAAAAATTTCCATCATTTGTCTTCAAATGACAACTTGTTTCTTAGAACCCTTTAACCCCTTTCACAAAAAATGCATAGGTGTCTTGTTTTACCTGCTCTTAGATTTGATGTCTACATTTCTCTTGCAGATTGTTCATATCCACCCTGAGAACTTTTAGATCTGCATGTGTTAGTTCAGTTGGAATATCCTTTTCGCACATGAAATGCACTCTTAACTGACAAACATGGAAAGTGGTACAAATTCACCAGGATTATTCATGTTAGGTGCAGGCAGTCAAATAAGAAATTGTCCAACTGCATTTTTATTTCCTGATCAAGTTAATTCTTGTGATTGCTCATGACACAGTACCAAACTATTAGTTCTGCTATTACTCCAGTCTCATACAGAGTGCATTTGGGGGTGAAAAGTAGTATACAAAGAAACCAGGAAGGAGTCAAACATTCTGATTACAAAAACAAAACATTTAACTGTGTGATATATTTGTTAATGTGGTATGGCAGCATTGATTGTATCAAGTTTTGTCCCTGAAAAGTGAACAGTATATAAAATCATTTGAAATGCTACTAAACCTTTGAGGTGTATAAAAACACATTTACGTAACTTGAAATTCTCAGTTCCTTTATATTTTAATCTACTTTTTAAATCCGTAACAGAGGGTGGTTAAATAAATCTATGCCTATTGTCCCATAACTTAGGGCTTTAAAGCTGAATAGTCTACCACCTGTTTCTGTATCCTTAGAAAAGCCTGGGATCTTGTGAAATTACTATGACCACATGGAGTAAAAAAACACAATTTAAGGAGATCTAGGCCATACTTATCGCTTAGGAAAAATCTGTCCTTATAAGGGAAGCCAATGCAATGGTGAACAGAATCAAAATTGTAACAGGGAAAATCAACCACTTCTATGGATAATTCCTCACATTTTTTTTCTTTGAATATTCAAGATTGTTTATTATGCTGCTACCTTCTCTTTATGCAATAAGCCTTACATGACCTAAAAAGCATTCAGTAAACATGTGAACCATTACACATAATACATACTAATTGCAACTGTTTCTCATCTATTAGTTCATTAAATGAAGAAAACATTTTTTTTTATTAAACTTCAGGAAACAATGAGCTTGAGATAAGTTTATTGAACATGAGGTGGGGGGGAAAGGTGATGAAATTCAATAAGGCTCCGTCCTCTAACTGGGCTCTTATACCGTGCACAACGATGCCAATTATTATGCAGAAAAAAGGATAAAGAAAGTAAAAAAATCACAAATGGAAAAACATATGAACTTGAAAACAACTGCATCTTCGGAACTTGGCTCCTATACTGTGTGCAATGACATGGACTCTAATTCTAATATTGCAACTCGAATTTTAAGGAATTAAGGCTGAAATTTTCCAACTGCTTTTTATTTTTACAATTTTTAAACGTTTGGAACTGTTTGACTAGTTGTCGTTTATGAAATGCAGATGCAGCATGCTGTGTCCTCTTGCTGCTCAGATACCTGATACACATCCAGCATTTGACAATTTTGCCTATGGATGAGTTTAAACAAGGACACAATTAAATACCGCAAATTGGTTGCCTGTATTTAGCCTTGGCATGAAGCATTATATTTACTTTAAGTAACTAAGAAAGACTAGACTGACTGTATTATTTGCCTTTATAGCAGTGTTTCTCAAACTTGCTTAAGTCACATGCACTTAATAGTACATTTTGTGAGGCACACCAACACCTTCTATGCATTATAAACTTTAAATCAAAACATACTTTCATTGAGAAAACCCAGCTTGTCCTCATATACAGAGTTGTGTAATTCTGGTAGGATATTGTTAAAGATTTTATTTTTCTTGTGTATCTTATAAATTACATAGTACAATTCCAATTTGACAATGGTAAGTTTTAATTCAGGCCAGCTAACTACTGATGTAATACAATAAAATGTATTGTAAGGTCTCACCTTTTGAGTGGTATATAAACTTCTGATATCAGTGGTATCAGTTAAGTAAAGATTACAGGTTACAGATGAAGGTATGAATGGTTTTGTGCTTACATTTAGGTTAGTTATAGGGTATTGTGTAGTCATTTAGGTAAATTAACTCAAATTTAATTTAGCAATCAAGTTACATTAGTGTTGCCATCAACTTTAGGTTTGTTAAGGTTAGGTTTGTGTTTCTATTGACTTGACTAGTATGGGTGCAGATTTGTATGGGCCTAATTTTAAATTGTAATGAAAAAGTCTGTCCATTCGGCACAGTGATACAGGAGCAGTTCAGAATAAAGATTC
Organism: Amia ocellicauda; assembly: GCF_036373705.1. Classification (NCBI taxonomy): domain Eukaryota; kingdom Metazoa; phylum Chordata; class Actinopteri; order Amiiformes; family Amiidae; genus Amia; species Amia ocellicauda. The sequence goes on along the minus strand of NC_089854.1, from coordinate 46,252,137 downwards.
TGATTATTATTTAGGTGTTCATCTGTTTTTTTTTGTTTGTTTTTTTTTACCCCTGAATGCAGTAAAGATTTCATTTTTTAAAAGCAGGTAGGTAACCTATTGATATAAAAGGATAAGGCATGCATATTTAAAACATTTTAGTTACATTTTTTAATTATGTCAGGAAAGCATTTAAATAAATGTAAAGTTCCTTCTTTTATGTTTCTTCTCATTTGGAAAGATTGCCATACAGAATAACATTTCCCCCTCTGTAAGCCACAGCATTACCAGCTCTCATATGAGAGGTATTGGTACACAGGCAGGGAAATTATATGAGTCTTTTAATTAGCAGTCTCTGTTTCTATGATAAGTCCTGTTTCCTGATAAATAAACAGGGGGGTGTAGATATCCTGAACAGTAAATGCACAATACAGGAAGACTGTTAGCAGAGAGGTAATGCATTGCTTGTCAATAGGTCAGAGTTTGTGCAGGTGGAGACTTAATTTGTGGCCTAACAAAATTATGCTATGGCTTCCATTGATTAACACTGAAAAGCAAGTGTGAGGTGGAGGATTCTCTTGGCATAATGCACTCCAGGAGCATTGGTTAACATGGTACATAAGGCAGAATGCATTGGTAATGGATTGTTTGACATGTGGAGGAAATGTGAAATGTTTAATGCTGAGGATCGTTTTCCAAATCATTCTGTACCATTATTGATGATGTCTGTGCCCCATGGTTTCAGTTGCTATTAAGAACATGCTCAGTGAAATAAGCAGTAGGATTTGATGTTTGTTCCATACAGTGCTAACTCGTTTTATGGATCTGATTGGCATTCCGAGTAAAATGTTCTGATGACCTCAGGCTTTTATGCAAGTCTTAGAAAATACTTGAATACATAAGTAATCACCCCCTTTGCTATGACACACCTGATTGAGCTGTGGTGAAACCAATTGTCTTTAGACAGGGCTCTACATTTACTTTTTTACTTAGGAGCACTGTGCCCCTATTGAAAAATTTAGGGGCACACAAAAAAATTAGAGGCACATCATTATAACTGGTTAATATTTAATGCTAAAATGAAAAACAAATGCAACAATGTTCAAGACATTGAAATACAGTGCTGTACCGTGGAGCCTCATGTGGCTCAAACCAAAAAAGGGGCAATTCTAGCGAAATGCTGTCCTGGTGGTGGGGGGCAGTCAGGTCTTATAGGGCACTTCGGGGGAAAAAAATGGCAGGGGAAAGAAAATTGGTACCCCTGCCCCCCATCTCTGCACGTCCCTTTGTAAATACATAGACATTCAGCATCGCCGTTGGAAACTCAAACGTTTTCCATTTGTATTTTCATTTATGATATATATTTATATTTTGAATTCAAAATGTATGGCACTAGTTTCTTATAGTATAATGCGCCACAGCTGTGCAACGCACTTCCAGAGGCTCTGAGGAGTGCCCTACACATTTAAAGAAATGTCTTAATCACTTTTTGGAAAAAAGTTTTTAAGGATCTCTGTTAGTTACAATTTTTAAAATAATATTTTCAGACGTTTTATTGCTTGCTCTCCTTTATTGGCTAACCTAGCCGCTTGTTTTCTTGCTTATTTTGTTGTGTCTGTCTGTACTGTCCTGCTGTTTTGCATATTTTTACTGTCTGTTTTGACTCTTGCTTGGGTATAATAAGAGTGCGTTATAAATACAGTGTATAATAATAATGTAGTTGAGGAGGTAAAGAAACAGTCGTAGTTTGCGAGACGCACACGAGTTCAAGTAACGGCAAAGACTGAATACTTTGTGCGGTTTAAACGGATCCAATGTGTCGTCCTTGACAGACAACCTTTCGGATCCAGAAAAGAATTACCTGTACCAGCCGAGCATCCTGCCTTCGCGGCTCCAGTGTGTCTCTTTAGTGCTCTGCGTCATTGTCGTGATTGCGCCATGTGTTGCAGCAAACCGTCTTCAGTGTAAATTCGTTGTAAAGTGCTCCTTTACTTTCCACGGGTGTAGAAAAAAAATATTCGCAGTGTGCGCCCAAATTGTATTTCACATTCGCACAACATTATTTGTACTCGAGTACAAATGCGAGTAAAACGCTCGCACTGTAGAGCCCTCTTAGTAGTCACGTAATTAGTTGAATGGAGTTCATCTCTGTGCAATTAAGGTGTGTCACATGATTTCAGGTTAAATACACCTGTCTCTGAGAGGTCCCACAGTTGGTTAGTACAATTCGTAACAAAAACTGCATCATGAAGACAAAGGAAGATTGAATGCAAATCCGGAATAAGGTTTTTCAAAAGCACCAATCAGGGGTAGTATATAAGAACATTTCCAAGGCATTGAATACAAGCTGTCTGGGTGAGAAGGGCACTAGTCAGGGAGGCCACCGAGAGGCCTATGGCAACTCTAAAGGAGTTAAAGTGTTCCACGGCTGAGCTGGGAGACACTGTGCATACTGCAACAATAGCCCGGGTGCTTCACAAAAGTGGCCTTTATGGGAGAGAAAAATACTCGCATTCAATTTCAGCTAGAGTTTGCCAGAAAGCATGTGGGAGACTCTGAGACCAAGTGGAGGAAGATTCTATGGTCTGATGAGACCAACATTTTTTTGGCCTCAATGCTAAGCACTACGTTTGGTGCAAGCCTAACGCCAAACATCATCCTGAGAACACCATCCCTACCGTGATGCATGGTGGTGGCAGCATTATACTGTGGAGATGCTTCTCTGTGTCAGAGCCTGGAAACCTTGTAAAGAGAGAGGGCAAAATGGATGCAGCAGAGTACATTGGAATCCTGGAAGAAAACCTGCTGAAGTCTGCAAGAGACCTGAGACATCATCTTCAGGACAATGAACCCAAACATACAGCCAATGCCACACTGGAGTGGCTTAAAAACAAAAAGGTCAATGTCCTGGAGTGGCCCAGTCAGTTTCTGAATTGAGAAAATGTGGAAAGAGTTGAAAATTGCTGTTCAGCAAAGGTCCTCATCCAAATTGATGGAGCTTGAGCAATTTCACAAAGAAGAATGAATGTGTTCAGATGTGCAAAGCTGGTAGAGACTTATCCACATAGACTTATGGCTTTAATTGCTGCCAAAGGTACCTCTATCGAATATTGACTGAAGGGGGTGATAACTTATTCATTCAATTATTTTGTGTTTTGTATTTGTAATTAATTTAGAACAATTCACAGATTATATTTTTCATTTTGAAATTATAGACATTTTCTGTGTTGATCAGTGGCAAAAACTCCTGATCCATTCTGATTTCATGTTATAACACAATGAAATATGGAAAAGTCCAAGGGGGGGGTTATCACTTTTGAGAGCAACTGTATATATGATCATATATAATGTGTATAATACTCGCCAAGCAGTCTCCCTTATTTTGCAAGCTCACTGGTGACATTTTTTAAAATTGATATTAAATATCATTATGATATCAAATTTGAACAAATCAAAAAATGTCACCTTGCATAGATGGATGGCAAAGCTGTTTAAAAATGTTCAGGTGTATGTTGCCTCAAGTTAAAAACAAAATTACTAAAATCCACCAAGTGAGTCAAAGCTCAAACAAAGCACAATTTCCTTAGCTACAATTAGACTGACTCCCCTTCTCTTGAATAAAGTGTTGACAATGGTAGATCCGTTCAGCCTCACTATTTTAGATGTAAATAAAAGAGAATGTTAAAAAGCAACACAAAATAATGCTTATAATTGTATGTCCAAACGACACAGTTGTCCTGTACTTGCACAATTTGTTTTCAATCATTGGCAATATGTGGTGCTCAGTTTGTTGCTTGATAGGATTTGTGCATGTCAAGGTTATCTGATATTAATGAGAATTATCTTCCCTTACAGCTGTCTGGCGTGTGTGGCCTTTGGAGCAACAGTTGGGAAAGATGAAGCAGGAACCAGCCAGGGGTCCCACCTACACAGTTCAGTGTGAAGACTACATTCATGTGGTGGAGTTCAGTCCATTCGATAGCGGATGTCCTGTGGCGCTCATAGCCTATGGTGGCAATCAGTATGTCGTGGTGGGAACGTGCCGATTTCAGGTGTGTTTGACACTAAAGCAATGCAAGCAATACTGATTGTATTTATGTTTAGGAGTGTTTGGTCTTAGTGGCACAAGAAATTGGGCATGTAGGTAGGGTGACTGACATTGGTTGGTGTTCGTATTGTGTTGGAAGAAACACTGTATTTCCAGCTGCAATTTTTTTATTTCATTGTCTTCAACTTCCCCTACTGTACATATTGTACATATTTACATATTGTAAATGTTAGGAATGATAAGCAAAGTAATGGACAGATTAATTTAAATGGTAATAAGCAAATCAATTTGCCCTTAAACCAATCTCTAGTTTACTACGTAATATGTGCTTTATTGTCCTTTTACGTAATCTGGTGTCTTGATCCGCCAACTTAACTGTTACCATTTAATTATAATTCTGTGTCCATCTGATTTATCTGTCCATCTTTAGAGACAGAAGTACATGAATCAACCTCAGTCTTTGAAATCATGGGTTAACCGTGCTGTAGCAAAAAATAGACAAAGAAAACTTAATCAGCATGTCTTGCTCTCCCTTCCTGCCCCTCCTGCTCTTCCCTGCATTTCACAGGAGGAAGACGCGGAAGTGGACGGCATCCAGTATTCCCCCCTGCGTGTATTTCATCACGGAGTTCGTGTGGAGGCCATTGCTTGGAGTCCTGAATCCAGACTAGACATGCTTCCTCAACAGATAAGGTGAAGAACGGAAAGGATAATTTTATAGCTTCATGATTTTGTAACTATGCAGTGATGGTAACTGGTAAATTTTGGTAAAAACTGTACATATTCTGTGTGTCTGCGTTTCCATGAGTGTGTATGTATACAGTTTCTATTTACATTTATTCTGATCATTTCAGGGGCTTTTAGACCACTATAAATGACATAAACGGAGCTCCAGCAGTGTCTTAAATGCCTCTTCCACAAAAATGTTTTGCGTTGTACTGATTTTCAATTTCTCACTCAGCAGATTCAAATGTCTCCTGTGTTTCTCAACAGCTTTTATGACTGTTCTTCCCTTGTTCATTCGTGTCAGGTTTTGTACTGCAGCTGCAGACCGAAAGCTGCGATTTGTAACCTCAGATCTTCAGGACAAATATGAAGTGAAGGTAAACAGTCCTCAAGTCTTCCTAATCTGTATACCCCTCTAACAAAATAATATTATTAATTCCTAAATAATGAGTAATTCCTGCCTTGTTAACAGTAATCTTGTGACTGGGAACAATGCTAAAGATGTGTAGCTTCTGTATTCAAACAAGAGGTTGGATTTCAACCAAGTGATGTTCATGGAAATGTTTCTTCTACTTTCTCCTAATAGTGTTGTGTGGCATTGTTAAATATTATTTAAAAGATTTAGTGAAATTTACATTGAGATCTTGTTCAAACTGTAGGGTCCTGTCAGTTTTGCATGTTGTCTCCACTATTATATAATACAGTCCACCATTATATAAAACTTTTCTTTTTTTTCAACAAATTGAAATCGAGTGCTTGGGATTTGTAATTTTTATCTAAATTAGGCTGTGCAAGATTTAAGCCTTGTCAGTATATAACACTAATCCAGTTTTGCTTTATAGTGACCTCATGAACCCAACTAGGTATCGTTCTTTCTTTTTCTTATTATTTGGTGGATGGAAAATGTGCCTTGTGCTTGCTTGCCAGTTACTAAAACCTTAAAAAAATATGATCATTTTGGTTGAATAGTCATTCCTGCCTTGTGCCCTATGCCTGCCGGGATGGGCTCTGGCTTCCCCGCAACCCTCACCAGGATAAGCGGTTTTGCGGATGGATGGATGGATTGATGGTTGAATAGTCCAGCAGTGCCCAATCCTTAGATCCAGAGGTTCCCATGCTAACCTAATGTTTCAAGGCTGCTTGGCATGTTATTTGGAAGCAATGTAAGTGGCTGATTAAATTGGCACTAGAGACTTGAACAGCACAGGAAGCTCGGCTGTTCAGCTGTACAGCTTGTTGGGAGGCACGTTTAAACATAATACATACTTAAAATCTTCTTTAAAGGGATGTACTTGTGAAAGGACTCTTCTTTTTGTTTTTCTTTTCTGTATTTTTTTGCAGACAAAGATCTCACAATCAGCAGTGAAACCAAGCTTTGTGAATCGACAAATAAAATAAAGCCAGAAGTCACTTTCCATCAAGTGAAAGTGCAGCAGGAATATCAATCGCTTTAGCAAAGTTATGCTGTGTGTGTGCTTGTGTGATTATACACACTGAACAAAAATATAAACGCAACAACATGCAACAATTTAAAAGATTTGGAAATTGGACAATTGAAATTAATTCATTAGGCCCTAATCTGTGGATTTCAACTCTCATATTTTGAGGGAGCATGTGATTGGCCTGCTGAGCTGCAGTCAGGTCAAGACCCTGGTGAAGATGAGGAGCCGCAGAGGAGCTTCCCAGTGAAGGGTTCTGAAAGTTTGTGCAGAAATTCTTTGGTTGTGTAAACCCACAGTTTCGTCAGCGGTCCAGGTGGCTGGTCTCCGACGATCCCATAGTTGAAGAAGCCGGATGTGGAGGTCCTGGGCTGGCTTGCTTACATGTGCTCTGCATTTGTGAGGCCAGTTGGACGTTCTGCCAAATTCTCTAAAATGACAGTGGAAAGTCGCTTATGGTAGATAAATGAACATTCAATTCTCTGGAAACCGCTCTGGTGGACATTCCTTCAGTCAGCATGCCAATCACATGCCGTCTCAAAACTTGAGACATCTGTGACATTGTTGTGTCACAAAACAACATTTTAGAGTGACCTTTTATTGTCCCCAGCACAAGGTGTACCTGTGTAATGAGGTACTTCAGGATGGCACATGACCGTATTCACCTTTTATCATACAGTGTGACGGCGAAAATACCACTTTACACATGTCAAGCAGCTGAATTTACATGCACCTGTCATGCGTTATTCAAGCACATATAGAAACCCCACAACTGAAATTTAATCGGCAATAAAGAATAGTATGAAGGAAAAGAAGAGAGAGAGATGGATTGATCACTTGGCAAACAACCTACCTTTTATGGACAACCCCCCTTGGAAACTAAACCAGGAATGGACTACAAAGCTGCTCAATCTTCTAAACAACTATGTACCACAACAGCCCGTAAACAGAACCCGAACCCGACACGTTTCATAGGTGCACCAGTTAAGTGTGCCTAACTACCCGGTACAAAGCACCTAAATGAGACCCAGCTACCAATGCTGAGAGACAATACAACCCTTACCAAAAGCTGTGCTGTGACAGGGCCGACCTGTCACAGTTACATTAACATCTGTAATCCTATAGTAATCCTATAAATGTGTGTACGTACTCAGTCTTTATCGAGATACTCAATCTCTCTTTTTAACCAGGGTTTATTTTATTTTTCAGGAAATGGAAGGGCACTCCGATTATATCAACCACTTGATTTTTGAACCCAGGGAGGGTCAGCAGATTGCATCAGTTAGTGATGATCACACTTGCAGGTTAGTTGGTTGTGAAATGTATATTTTTCAGGAGCATATTTATATTTAGATTATTTTTCATGTTCAACAGATTTGTGAGGTATCAGGAGTCTTTAATGTAATGCAGCACTGACTAAGTCTTATTTAAGGTAAATACTCAGCTGTGGTGTTTAATTTTTTTTACATATGAATAATGAGATATCTGGCCTCATTCAGTATCTGCAGGTAAAAAGACACTGTTACTGTGTGGTATGGACAGGCAGTACAGTGGACAGATTGTCAAGCCTGTTCAATTTGTAATGCTCTAGTACATGTGGTGCAGTGTGTGTGGTTTGCAAGGACAGTGCAGTACATATAGTAACAATCACTACAGACAGCAGGTATGCACAGGTGAATGACCAGGGTGCCAGCCAGTCCAAGGTTTACCATTATTGCATGAAACTTGTAACATAGTGATGTAACCTATGGATACTTTATTTAAGTTCTTGTGTTTTGTAACTTTTCTTTTGGGAGAAAAAATTGCCTCTATGGAACATACACTCACCTAAAGGATTATTAGGAACACCTGTTCAATTTCTCATTAATGCAATTATCTAACCAACCAATCACATGGCAGTTGCTTCAATGCATTTAGGGGTGTGGTCCTGGTCAAGACAATCTCCTGAACTCCAAACTGAATGTCTGAATGGGAAAGAAAGGTGATTTAAGCAATTTTGAGCGTGGCATGGTTGTTGGTGCCAGACGGGCCGGTCTGAGTATTTCACAATCTGCTCAGTTACTGGGATTTTCACGCACAACCATTTCTAGGGTTTACAAAGAATGGTGTGAAAAGGGAAAAACGTCCAGTATGCGGCAGTCCTGTGGGCGAAAATGCCTTGTTGATGCTAGAGGTCAGAGGAGAATGGGCCGACTGATTCAAGCTGATAGAAGAGCAACTTTGACTGAAATAACCACTCGTTACAACCGAGGTATGCAGCAAAGCATTTGTGAAGCCACAACACGAACAGCCTTGAGGCGGATGGGCTACAACAGCAGAAGACCCCACCGGGTACCACTCATCTCCACTACAAATAGGAAAAAGAGGCTACAATTTGCACAAGCTCACCAAAATTGGACAGTTGAAGACTGGAAAAATGTTGCCTGGTCTGATGAGTCTTGATTTCTGTTGAGACCTTCAGATGGTAGAGTCAGAATTTGGCGTAAACAGAATGAGAACATGGATCCATCATGCCTTGTTACCACTGTGCAGGCTGGTGGTGGTGGTGTAATGGTGTGGGGGATGTTTTCTTAGCACACTTTAGGCCCCTTAGTGCCAATTGGGCATCGTTTAAATGCCACGGCCTACCTGAGCATTGTTTCTGACCATGTCCATCCCTTTATGACCACCATGTACCCATCCTCTGATGGCTACTTCCAGCAGGATAATGCACCATGTCACAAAGGTCGAATCATTTAAAATTGGTTTCTTGAACATGACAATGAGTTCACTGTACTAAACTGGCCCCCACAGTCCCCAGATCTCAACCCAATAGAGCATCTTTGGGATGTGGTGGAACGGGAGCTTCATGCCCTGGATGTGCATCCCACAAATCTCCATCAACTGCAAGATGCTATCCTATCAATATGGGCCAACATTTCTAAAGAATGCTTTCAGCACCTTGTTGTATCAATGCCACGTAGAATTAAGGCAGTTCTGAAGGCGAAAGGGGGTCAAACACAGTATTAGTATGGTGTTCCTATTAATCCTTTAGGTGAGTGTATGTCAAATGCAGCATGTAGTAGGAGACATCTGAATAATTGAGAGAGAAGGAATTGATTTTCTTAGTTTTAAATGGCAAAACATGAAAAATTATTAGTGGGGATGCTTAAAATATGCAAAGGTCATGTGTATTTCTAATGTAATTTCCGTGATATATAAAACACTACAATGTCTTTGTACTCCGTAATCCCAGTAAATTGTATTCATAGGGATTTTTCTGGGTGTAAGTAATTTGGGTTTAGGAGAGACTTATAATTTCCTTTAATTTAATCCTTAGAGCTACTATTGAGCTGCTTTCCCCACCTTCTCAGTTCATAAAGTAACACTCCTGAAAGCTTCGTATCAGAGAAGGACTGCAGGTGGCACCGAGAGGTAACTGAATTTTGTAGGGGTGACCTAGAGGTTGCAGTGTGCTTAAGGCGGGGTGGGAAAGTGGGAACAGTTGTACTGAAAGTGTTTTCTGTTCTTTATTAATGGTGCAGAAACCACTGACACAGCTCTTCCAGTATGAAATCTAAAGCTAAGCATAACATGTGAGAAATATTACAGGGTGGATTTGCGCAATTACTCTGCAATGTTTTAGTTTTCCTAAGTAATTGGTTAAATGTGGAAATCCAATTAACATTAGAGTCTTTGGGATTTTATTATTATTTTTATTTTTTTCCTTGGTGTAATTGTTAACACATTGCTTAAACACTGGGCGTTTTGGTTAATTGTATTGCAGGGAACAATACCTAGCAGGTACGTTTTAGTAGCTATAGATTCAATTTCAATTGCTCTTGCTGCCTGCATGTGGTTTCCCCATTAGGGTGAGCAGATAGCATTAGCAGACATTAAAATCCTGTAACAATACTGGATTGACTGTTTACGTTTGCAGAGTTTTTTTTTTTTTTTTAATAGATCACCTTACTGTAATGGTTTACTTAATACAAATCTAATTTTTTTTTATGCATTTCTTTTGCAATTGTAGGCATGCTGCCTACCGTCAGTGAAAAGCTCTCATGTAATGTTTTCTTGCCCTTGTCACCTGCTCAGTGTAGTAAGCCCCAAACCTGCTGTTTTATTGATGTAGAATTTGGGGAAAAAAGGATGAAAGCACCAAAGTTTATTTCCTTTTTAATAGTGTGGAAGTGCGCAATATCAACTTTTAATCCAAAATCACTCTTGTCCTTTTCTTTTTCCCTTCAATGTTTCTGCCTTCATGCTCCAAAACATAGCCACATGAAAGCATATAGCATTTTTCTAAATCGGCAATAGTTACCAATAGTTTTAAATGTGCAAATTAGAACTGTAAACGGTTAATACAGTGAGGGAAAGACGTATTTGATCCCCTGCTGATTTTGTACGTTTGCCCACTGACAAAGAAATGATCAGTCTATAATTTTAATGGTAGGTGTATTTTAACAGTGAGAGACAGAATAACAACAAAAAAATCCAGAAAAACATATTTCAAAAAAGTTATAAATTGATCTGCATGTTAATGAGGGAAATAAGTATTTGATCCCCTATCAATCAACAAGATTTCTGGCTCCCAGGTGTCTTTTATTCAGGTAACGAGCTGCGATTAGGAGCACTCTCTTAAAGGGACCTGTCCACAGAAGCAATCAATCAATCAGATTCCAAACTCTCCACCATGGCCAAGACCAAAAAGCTGTCCAAGGATGTCAGGGACAAGATTGTAGATCTACACAAGGCTGGAATGGGCTACAAAGACCATCGCCAAGCAGGTGACAACAGTTGGTGCGATTATTCGCAAATGGAAGAAACACAAAATAACTGTCAGTCTCCCTCGGTCTGGGGCTCCATGCACCTCACCTCGTGGAGTTTCAATGATCATGAGAACGGTGAGGAATCAGCCCAGAACTACACGGGAGGATCTTGTTAATGAACTCAAGGCAGCTGGGACCATAGTCGCCAAGAAAACAATTGGTAACACACTACGCCATGAAGGAAATCCTGCAGCGCCCGCAAGGTCCCCCTGCTCAAGAAAGCGCATGTACAGGCCCGTCTGAAGTTTGCCAATGAACATCTGAATGATTCAGAGGAGAACTGGGTGAAAGTGTTGTGGTCAGATGAGACCAAAATCGAGCTCTTTGGCATCAACTCAACTCGCCGTGTTTGGAGGAGGAGGACACCATCCCCACCGTCAAACATGGAGGTGGAAACATTATGCTTTGGGGGTGTTTTTCTGCTAAGGGGACAGGACAACTGCACCACATCAAAGGGATGATGGACGGGGCCATGTACCTTCAAATCTTGTGTGAGAACCTCCTTCCCTCAGCCAGGGCATTGAAAATGGGTCGTGGATGGGTATTCCAGCATGACAATGACCCAAAACACACAGCCAAGGCAACAAAGGAGTGGCTCAAGAAGAAGCACATTAAGGTCCTGGAGTGGCCTAGCCAGTCTCCAGACCTTAATCCTATAGAAAATCTGTGGAGGGAGCTGAAGGTTCGAGTTGCCAAACGTCAGCCTCGAAACCTTAATGACTTGGAGAGGATCTGCAAAGAAGAGTGGGACAAAATCCCTCCTGAGATGTGTGCAAACCTGGTGGCCAACTACAAGAAACGTCTGACCTCTGTGATTGCCAACAAGGGTTTTGCCACCAAGTACTAAGTCGAAGGGGTCAAATACTTATTTCCCTCATTAACATGCAAATCAATTTATAACTTTTTTGAAATGCGTTTTTCTGGATTTTTTTGTTGTTATTCTGTCTCTCACTGTTAAAATACACCTACCATTAAAATTATAGACTGATCATTTCTTTGTCAGTGGGCAAACGTACAAAATCAGCAGGGAATCAAATACTTTTTTCCCCTCACTGTATGATTTTCATTCCGCGTTATAATGGGTGTCATGATATGGGCAAATGTCTGCAAGATAGGCCTCAGGAAGGTCTCCATGTTCACACTTCTGAAGAGATCTTTTATTACAAAAACAAGTATGTGTTTTTTTTTTTTCTTATTAACATCATAACCTTGTATGTAATGTTTGTCAATGCTGTCTTTAAATGTATTCTATTAATTTCCTCCGATTGATAAAGTGGAGGCCTGGGGTAACTAACATGACCCACAAAATGGAGTGCTGGTCCTGGGAGGGGTTTCAAATGCTACTGCAGGAAACTTCTGTGCTCAGAGCAAGCTCGGATCAAGCCAGGGAAAACAGGGGAATTCAAATCTGCATAAAGATTTAAAATTCTGTCGTGTTGAGAAAATATGGAACTCGGAAGCGAGGGATGGGGGTCAAAATGTGTACAAAGATTGTTATCAAGGGAAAGGCTTCTAGACAAATAAAGAATAAGCCTTTAGTATAAATAAGACGTAGGCACCCTCTGTATAATATATTTTTTTCTACTGACCTTCGGTTGTGTGTTTTGTTGCAGATTGATTTTAAAACAGGTTTAAGTTCAATTTCAGTTCCATGCAGCCAGGCAGACCCTTTTTGGTGCCCCACAACAGACTGTACTCCACAGCTGGCATTGTTTCAAGGCAAACTTTAAAAAGTTAACATCGACATGTCCAGCGTGGGAACTCCTGTTATGTTCTAGAAACTATTGCTATTATTATTATTATAAGCGTCATCATTATTATTATTATATTAACTCCCAGGGTTTGCAATGATGATGCCTGATCTCTGAGGTGGCTGTGCAAGAATATTTCTGTGGTAAGCTGCATAGAAAAATTGTTTATGCTGAGCTCACCTAAAACATTAGATAACCCTGTCTTGTTGGTTGTGTAGCTGCAGTCACCCAATAACAGCCAAAAATGTTTGTATATTACCCTGTTACTGTAATCCAAAACCTGTATGGTAAAGTACTAATTATAAGTGTTTTTCTCTTCTAAGAAAATAAATTAATTTTATGAACCTGTATAAAACTATCTAATGGAAAAGGCAGGACTAGAAATAAGGGTACTGTTGCTTATAGTTGATCTTTAAAATTACATTTTAAGTCAGCACTACTGTAAACCTGAGTAAACTATTTGTTTGTACAGACAGAGCTATACTAAAACTGCACATTGTTGGGCGTTGTGTGTGTGTGTGTGTGTATGTATGTGTATATATATATATATATATATATATATATATATATATATATATATATATATATATATATATATATAATGATGTTACTTATATTTTGTAGCAAATATGTCAACTTTATTATCTGCAAATAAGGATACAATAAGCTGCTATATCATTGTGTTTCTTGGGCAGTGATGAAGAGTATTGGATTGCCTGGTATTGGGAGGATGATTGGGCACCCTCTGCCCACACTGGAAGATGCCAAGGGCTTTTGTCTGGATTTAATTTTCCAATCCAAAACCTTAGCTCCTGCTGACTTTTTCTTAAAGGTTAACAGTTTATGCAAAGCAACATATCAATGTTAAGGAGTGGTTTTCATGCATGTCTTAATGATTTCAAATATTTATGCAGTGGTTGAGCATGTTCATAAATATTTTCCTGGAGAAATAGAAGTGTATGTATGTATGTGTGTGTATATATATATATATATATATATACACTCACCTAAAGGATTATTAGGAACACCTGTTCAATTTCTCATTAATGCAATTATCTAACCAACCAATCACATGGCAGTTGCTTCAATGCATTTAGGGGTGTGGCCCTGGTCAAGACAATCTCCTGAACTCCAAACTGAATGTCTGAATGGGAAAGAAAGGTGATTTAAGCAATTTTGAGCGTGGCATGGTTGTTGGTCCAGACGGGCCAGTCTGAGTATTTCACAATCTGCTCAGTTACTGGGATTTCACGCACAACCATTTCTAGGGTTTACAAAGAATGGTGTGAAAAGGGAAAAACATCCAGTATGCGGCAGTCCTGTGGGCGAAAATGCCTTGTTGGTGCTAGAGGTCAGAAAAGAATGGGCCGACTGATTCAAGCTGATAGAAGAGCAACTTTGACTGAAATAACCACTCGTTACAACCGAGGTATGCAGCAAAGCATTTGTGAAGCCACAACACGAACAGCCTTGAGGCGGATGGGCTACAACAGCAGAAGACCCCACCGGGTACCACTCATCTCCACTACAAATAGGAAAAAGAGGCTACAATTTGCACAAGCTCACCAAAATTGGACAGTTGAAGACTGGAAAAATGTTGCCTGGTCTGATGAGTCTCGATTTCTGTTGAGACATTCAGATGGTAGAGTCAGAATTTGGCGTAAACAGAACGAGAACATGGATCCTTCATGCCTTGTTACCACTGTGCAGGCTGGTGGTGGTGGTGTAATGGTGTGGGGGATGTTTTCTTAGCACACTTTAGGCCCCTTAGTACCAATTGGGCATCGTTTAAATGCCACGGCCTACCTGAGCATTGTTTCTGACCATGTCCATCCCTTTATGACCACCATGTACCCATCCTCTGATGGCTACTTCCAGCAGGATAATGCACCATGTCAAAAAGGTTGAATCATTTCAAACTGGTTTCTTGAACATGACAATGAGTTCACTGTACTAAACTGGCCCCCACAGTCACCAGATCTCAACCCAATAGAGCATCTTTGGGATGTGGTGGAACGGGAGCTTCGTGCCCTGGATGTGCATCCCACAAATCTCCATCAACTGCAAGATGCTATCCTATCAATATGGGCCAACATTTCTAAAGAATGCTTTCAGCACCTTGTTGAATCAATGCCACGTAGAATTAAGGCAGTTCTGAAGGCGAAAGGGGGTCAAACACAGTATTAGTATGGTGTTCCTAATAATCCTTTAGGTGAGTGTATATATATATTAAAGGACTAAAGGATTATTAGGAACACCATACTAATACTGTGTTTGACCCCCTTTCGCCTTCAGAACTGCCTTAATTCTACGTGGCATTGATTCAACAAGGTGCTGAAAGCATTCTTTAGAAATGTTGGCCCATATTGATAGGATAGCATCTTGCAGTTGATGGAGATTTGTGGGATGCACATCCAGGGCACGAAGCTCCCGTTCCACCACATCCCAAAGATGCTCTATTGGGTTGAGATCTGGGGACTGTGGGGGCCAGTTTAGTACAGTGAACTCATTGTCATGTTCAAGAAACCAATTTGAAATGATTCGACCTTTGTGACATGGTGCATTATCCTGCTGGAAGTAGCCATCAGAGGATGGGTACATGGTGGTCATAAAGGGATGGACATGGTCAGAAACAATGCTCAGGTAGGCCGTGGCATTTAAACGATGGCACACTTTAGGCCCCTTAGTGCCAATTGGGCAAGAAAACATCCCCCACACCATTACACCACCACCACCAGCCTGCACAGTGGTAACAAGGCATGATGGATCCATGTTCTCATTCTGTTTATGCCAAATTCTGACTCTACCATCTGAATGTCTCAACAGAAATCGAGACTCATCAGACCAGGCAACATTTTTCCAGTCTTCAACTGTCCAATTTTGGTGAGCTTGTGCAAATTGTAGCCTCTTTTTCCTATTTGTAGTGGAGATGAGTGGTACCCGGTGGGGTCTTCTGCTGTTGTAGCCCATCCGCCTCAAGGTTGTACGTGTTGTGGCTTCACAAATGCTTTGCTGCATACCTCGGTTGTAACGAGTGGTTATTTCAGTCAAAGTTGCTCTTCTATCAGCTTGAATCAGTCGGCCCATTCTCCTCTGACCTCTAGCATCAACAAGGCATTTTCGCCCACAGGACTGCCGCATACTGGATGTTTTTCCCTTTTCACACCATTCTTTGTAAACCCTAGAAATGGTTGTGCGTGAAAATCCCAGTAACTGAGCAGATTGTGAAATACTCAGACCGGCCCGTCTGGCCCCAACAACCATGCCACGCTCAAAATTGCTTAAATCACCTTTCTTTCCCATTCAGACATTCAGTTTGGAGTTCAGGAGATTGTCTTGACCAGGACCACACCCCTAAATGCATTGAAGCAACTGCCATGTGATTGGTTGGTTAGATAATTGCATTAATGAGAAATTGAACAGGTGTTCCTAATAATCCTTTAGGTGAGTGTATAATATATATATTTTTTTTTCACCCCCAAATCTGAAGTATTAAGTTAAACATGCCCATTATGGCTACATGTCTTGAAAGTGATCCTCTTATCTCCCTTTTTATCTCCCATTATTTCACTTGGCTTTGTAAAGGCATCAGCAAAATATAATAATAATAATAATTATTATTATTATTATTATTATTATAATGATGATGAGGATATATCTACTGAACCCTAGTTGAGCCTGTGTCCCTTTGCCTTCAAACAGTGGGAGACCTTAAACTCAGGTTAAAAATGTAATGTACTCTTTTTCTTTTTTCTTCTTTTGTGCATGTCAGCCTGGTGTGTGCACTAGAACAGAATACAAGTCATCGTCAAAACCTTTATAGTCTTCAAAGCGGTATAGTTTCAATGTTTTTTTTTGTTTTGTTTTTATCTTTCAAGTGCTGAAAGAATTTTTAAAGCCAGTGGTGAAAACAACTTAAGCCTTCCAAAAGTTGGATGGTAGTAAGTTTTTGTAAGCCGTTAGGAAGTGGTTGAGATAATTTACCCTGTTATGTCAGCTTGAATGAAGGTTACATAAGGTGGAGGTCAACGGGTTCGTTAGAACAGGATGTCACACATGCTACTGAGAAACTGATGGAGGTACATTCAGATGGGCTTGGTGGGAAATGGCACATTGTTTAACCCAGCCTTGAACCTGGCTTTCATTCTAAAATAACTGTGACCTATTTAAGCAGAACCCAAAAACACAGTTGTGCAGTTTACTTTCTGCAGTCTTTTTTTAATAGGCCTATGTTTGATTCTGAGTTGAAAATGAATTATTTGCTTTAGCTTTGTGCTGCAGCACCTGGTCAGGATTTTATCAGACATACAGTCCATTTATCCTATACAAATGTAATGATGTATTATTGAAAGCACACATTTATTTCTCGCTACTTATTCTCTTAACATCACACTTTGCTTCTGCTTTTCAGAAGGTAATTAGATTCAGAAGTGTATATGTGCTGGTGTAATGGAGCAGTGAGCAATCTGATAAAACCTCTAAGTGTGTTTCTTGGAATCATACGTCACATGCCAGCAGGGAGGTTTTTTTCCTCTTCTTAATTGGATATTGGTAGAGATTGGTAGTTAAAGGCAGCTACATCTCCATCAAAACATACATGTAGGTGGTCATATATTCTTGAAGTGCATTGGTATTGTATTTGCTTCTTTATATTGCACAGACAGTGAGTCTGGATATGATTTTAATAGAAAATTAGAGATCTAAAATAGAGCCGAAAAAATATTTCTCTGAAGTCTTTGATTACAGTGAGTATTTTGTGTGCGTAATACAACTTGAATATAGTTGTACAGAGTTAAAGCAGAAAATAGCAATAATTAATAAAGGATTCAGAATTTAATATATTTTGTAGACCCTTTTAAAGTCATAACTTCAGATAACAGCAAGAAAAGTAAATGTGAAATTTTATAAAAGCTCAACAAGTCAGCTTGACATTTGGATGTGCTTTGGAAGAAATGCCATTTCTCGTTAAATAAGAACAAGTCTTCTGAATTACCTAGCATATAAGTACTTGTCATGCAACACTTGTGGCATTTATTATTTTTAGAAAGCTCTGTGTGTTCCAGATTGCCTCGTTTCCCCCCTTAACTGTAATGCTTTCGGTTAAATCGGTAAAATTGTCAGCATTTACATCAAGTATGTGTTATTAACATCTGTTTGAGCCTATTAAAGAGGCCTTTATTGAGCAGTTTCTTAGGAAGTATTGGTCACCATGCACTTTAAATTCAAGTTAAGTGTTCATACTATCTGTTTTCGATTTGGGTAGAAATTACTAATTCTCAGGATGTATTGTAATATTACACTTTGATGGTCGCTAGGTCTCAGCAACGTCTACAGGATCCACTGATTTTATGTATTTAGATGTTAAATTAAAAGGCATTTTTAATTATTTTTATAGAGAAAAATACACGACTACGGCTTGTTCTCTGTTATAGATATTGTAGATAAAATTGAAAGCTTAATGTAAAAAATAAATAAATAAATGATTTAGCTAAATAAAAGGGATACTGTCGTGCATTTTATCACGTGGGTTATAAAAACCCACTTTTGATGATTGATTAATTCTACTTTATTTTTAGCTTGAATGTATTGCCTTTGTTCTTCCTACTGTCAGCACCTACCCCACTTTGCTTTTTGGAGATTAATTGTTTGAGTTTTGTTTTTGTTGTCTTCTCTTTTTTTTTTTTAAATTCAAATCTGGTGTCGTCAGTGTCTGGTGTTGATAAGTCATGCATCTCTTTCTTGAATTCAGTTTTAAAGCTACACACTCAGACTTAAATGCAATAATGTTTCTGTTTCTTCAGATAACTAAAAGTGTTTATGTGATAAATGCATTTGATCCATTCTGCTTAGAACTGTTACTAGATAAAGACAAGCAAAAAATGTACAAGATGGTACAGTGGGAAGAGAGATGTATTGAATTTCTATGTATTTTGGACTGGCAAAAGCAAATCTGAGTTAATACCCAATACTTTTGTTTCTCAAAATGAAGTCTGCCAGATAAAATGGCAAGAACCTCTTCACTTCTGAGAGTAGTAAAACTATACATGGAAAATTACACAGAGCTGGTTTGCTGTGCCGTGTTAGCCTTAAATCAATCCAGAACACAATGTTAATTTAATAACCTTAATTGGATTAACAAAAAATGTACACGTGTAAGTAGGCTAACCTCAATAAACGCTAATAATTTTGTGTCATTCATATTTAAAAGATCAGTTTCTGAATCTTACACCTGCAAAAAAAAAAAAAAAAATTCTCCTGAGTACAGAATTTGTGGTGTAACTTCAGCCTCCCAGCCACATTAACATAGCTTTTCCACATGGAATTCATATACAAAGGAAAATTAGCTTTTCTTTTTCCTGAAAATTGAGCTGCGTTAAAGAGAATTAAATCTAGAACTTTGTCTCCTTGAGGTTTCTGCTTGCTGCGGCGTTGCTAGGGGTGACCCGATCTGAGCATGAGATGCATTGTCGGTCTCTGCTGAAGGAAATCTGCCCTAAATCATGATCAGAACTTTGGTCAAACTCTTAAGTACAGCTAAGTATGGTACATTGTGGAAAATAATTTTTCTGCTTAAAGTTGTGTTTTCAATTAGCCGGCAATGTTCGCAGTGAGCTTAGCTTACAGTCATACCACCTTGGAGCCTGATCTCGTCAGATCTGTGAAGATAAGCAAGCTGGTCCTGGTGGTTATTTAATTTAATGCTGCATGAAGGCATTTTTATTTATTTTAAAAAGTACATACTGAACTACCCCCTCCGTTAAAATCCTTACCTGCCTGATGATGAGGCTGTTGTGGAAGATAACTTGTAGAATGGAGGTCTTGTACGCTTTGCAATGAGGAATCTAGGCACACCCGTCACCGCCAAACTCAACATGTGCTAATAGTCTGATCTGCCTCAATTCCTCCTTCTGATTTTTTATAGTACTTATTAGTACCCTAATAAGTGCTATATTATTATTCACAAACGGTCAACAACAAACCTTTGTTAAACATCCTTCTACTACTCCAGCTCATAATTAAACCTTAAAGATGCCTAATTTGGTTTATAAATCTGCCTGTTTGTCTTTGAATTTACCTCATGTTTCCCGGCTGTTATAAAGGATGCCCTGGCAAATGTTTCTCTCGGCTAAAACACTTGTAAAAACAGTCATTTTAGATGCAGTCTAATTTGTTGCAAACATTTAATCTTCAATCCAGTTTGCAATAGGCGCAATTTACACTGTGATTTCTGATCTGGATCAAATGCATCGGTACATTTGATCAGGATCAGAATTGTCGTGTTAACACTGCCATTTGATCAGGATCAACTGTCAGCCTCCACAGGGGTCTATGTATGTACACACGCAAGTCCAAACTTAATTATATGAATATTTAAAATTATAGTAATTTAGAACACAGAGCTCTAACAAAAAGTGTCATTTTATCTCATTACGAATTATTAAGTAAAACCAGTACACTTGCAATTTTTCACAACCAAAGCATTTTAAGCCTGCTTAACATACAATTTTGTGCAGCACACTTAATCTCCTTACAAATGTTAAAACAAATCTTTCTTTCAGTGGTAAACCCAAGTTTTGCCTGATATACAGAGATCTGTAATGTTGGGAATTACTTGTGTATGCATTCTATTCTGTTTATCTCGTGTTTTTTCCCACCCAAAATTTGAAACATGTTCAATGGTTTTAATAAGGGTAAGGTAACCTACTGATTTCATTTACTGAGCTATAGTGAAAAGTTTCACCTTTCGACACTGCAATGCAATACAACAGCTCGGATTCTGAAGTTTATTTATTTTTAAATCTGTTTAATTGCCATATCTGTATTAACTGAAGATATGGAGATGAGAGATTAGAGTCCCCAGTAAACTTTTATATAGGTTAGGGTTCACTTTTCTAGTGACTGAACTCAATTGTGTATATTTGTATAGGCGTAACTTGAATTGTTGGTGTTATTTTGGTGATTAATCCAGTTTCAGTTCTGAGAATTTAACTTCATATTAAATATACTTAAATGTTATGTTTCTATTTGTTCTTTAGTTGGAATACAGGGTGGAAATGTTCTTTAGATTTCTTCTGAAGTTGTAATTTTGTATCCATGGTTCTCTGAACTTAAGGCACTGTGTCAACCCTGGAAGCCAATCAGAAACAAGGTCTTGGCAAAGGACACATTTCTTGTCAATTCTCAAAAGATATGACCCACAGATTTTGTTTTTATTTTTTCTTCCAATCAAAGGAAATGAATATATATTTTCGAAAAGAAACTAGTAAAACATTCTGAGTTAATTGGACCCATACATGGTTGCATGGGTGACTTAGCTATGGAGGCATTTTCCTAGGATTCTCTGTTAAGAATCTTTCTGTGGTCTGTGTCTTGCTGTGTGTTCCTCACTCAAACAACTGAGACTTTCTTGGACCCAGTAGATAAGAATGCTTCCGCATTTGTCATTTCAAAGAGTCCTTGGCTTTGCCAAGACATGGCTTCAGAGGAAACTTGTTCTGTTCACCCCCCCCCCCCCCCCTTTTTTATGTTGTTTGAAAATATTACCAGAAGGTTCTCTTGAAAACAAAATAAATCAAGCCAGTTGAAATACCTTTATTGCGATCATTGAGTTTTTTTAAGCTTTATTTGCAATTTCTTTTGTTTGTCTACCTGAAAGATAAGTGTCAGTTTTGCAGTACTATCCAGTGGTTGTTTTTTTACTTGGTTTATTCTGTCTTGATGCAGCTACCAATGAGTATCGTTTTTCAGACAGTGGAAGCTATTGGAAAATGACTGAGGTGCCTAGATTTCCTGGCTGTTTGACTCCCCTAGGAAGTCATAGGAAGGAGTCCATGTGATTTTCTAAGTATTCAGGGAGAAGGTATGGTATTCTTAGGTGATCGTGTCATGTTAAGGTACCGATTTCACTGCATTTCTCCTCCAGAAATGTGCTCAATCCCCCAAGTGAACAGATATTTATTGGAGCTACAGGGTTGTGCATGGTCACAAAATGTATTCATTCATTCATTTATTTCAATTATTACATATTTTGAGTTTATTTCCTCCATTCAGTGGTTGCAGTGATTGTTTGTTAGTGGATAGGCTATATGAGTTACAAGCTTTCTTATGCCCAAATTTACTTTCCTAGAAAAAAGATACATGTAGCTTTTAAGGTCTAATTGCTTGCTCTTTTAAGTGCGTGAACATACATGCCCGGACTGAGCTTGTTTTCATTTCTGTCAAATGAACAAAATGTGTTTTATTGGGAAAAATATGTTTTTGAGATCAAATGTAGTTCAGTCATCAGCAGTGACCACTTCAAACGCAATGTATGTGAATACTGTGCTGTTTGCCGAGATAATTTAAAGGCCTGTAAAATTCCAATTTAATGTCTATTACTAGCAGTCTGTTTGTCCCGTTATGACTGGTTATAGGTTTCTATATACTCATATTGTAATATATGTTCTTATCTATTTCATATTTATTCCAAATACTCATTGCATAATAATATACCTACTAAATGCATTCAATGACACAGCCATCCCATGCTAAAACTAAATAAATCCATAATGATCATGTTTATTGCTGGCCCTGGGTATGAGACTACTGCATATGAGTTTCTAACTGAACTTTTACGGTATTGAAATACACTCACCTAAAGGATTATTAGGAACACCTGTTCAATTTCTCATTAATGCAATTATCTAATCAACCAATCACATGGCAGTTGCTTCAATCCATTTAGAGGTGCGGTCCTGGTCAAGACAATCTCCTGAACTCCAAACTGAATGTCTGAATGAGAAAGAAAGGTGATTTAAGCAATTTTGAGCGTGGCATGGTTGTTGGTGCCAGACGGGCCAGTCTGAGTATTTCACAATCTGCTCAGTTACTGGGATTTTCACGCACAACCATTTCTAGGGTTTACAAAGAATGGTGTGAAAAGGGAAAAACATCCAGTATGCGGCAGTCCTGTGGGCGAAAATGCCTTGTTGATGCTAGACGTCAGAGGAGAATGGGCCGACTGATTCAAGCTGATAGAAGAGCAACTTTGACTGAAATAACCACTCGTTACAACCGAGGTATGCAGCAAAGCATTTGTGAAGCCACAACACGTACAACCTTGAGGCGGATGGGCTACAACAGCAGAAGACCCCACCGGGTACCACTCATCTCCACTACAAATAGGAAAAAGAGGCTACAATTTGCAAGCTCACCAAAATTGGACAGTTGAAGACTGGAAAAATGTTGCCTGGTCTGATGAGTCTCGATTTCTGTTGAGACCTTCAGATGGTAGAGTCAGAATTTGGCGTAAACAGAATGAGAACATGGATCCATCATGCCTTGTTACCACTGTGCAGGCTGGTGGTGGTGGTGTAATGGTGTGGGGGATGTTTTCTTGGCACACTTTAGGCCCCTTAGTGCCAATTGGGCATCGTTTAAATGCCACGGCCTACCTGAGCATTGTTTCTGACCATGTCCATCCCTTTATGACCACCATGTACCCATCCTCTGATGGCTACTTCCAGCAGGATAATGCACCATGTCACAAAGGTCGAATCATTTCAAACTGGTTTCTTGAACATGACAATGAGTTCACTGTACTAAACTGGCCCCCACAGTCACCAGATCTCAACCCAATAGAGCATCTTTGGGATGTGGTGGAACGGGAGCTTCGTGCCCTGGATGTGCATCCCACAAATCTCCATCAACTGCAAGATGCTATCCTATCAATATGGGCCAACATTTCTAAAGAATGCTTTCAGCACCTTGTTGTATCAATGCCATGTAGAATTAAGGCAGTTCTGAAGGCGAAAGGGGGTCAAACACAGTATTAGTATGGTGTTCCTAATAATCCTTTAGGTGAGTGTATATATATTATAACCATCTCCATCACATATTTTTTGCAGTGTGCAAGCTCTAACTTCTCTTGGAATATATAGGGGGTATCTGTGGCAATGCCAGGATAGCAAATGTGATTCTTTGCAACTGTACTGCCTGGAGGAGAGACATCCATTAGGTCTAGGCCCTAAGCCGTGGACCCCCAGAGATTTATTTTCTCCTACATGTCATCCATAGGAGTTTTTTGTTTTTCTCACCTCTGTGCCTAAATGGTTTATTTAAATGTTCATTTACTTTATTTTAGATCATGTAAACTGTTTAAAGGTCTATATTTAATTTAATTTATTATTTTGCTGTACATTTGTTGTATGTTTACCAGTCTGTAAAGCGCTCTGTGGCTACCCTGCGAAGGGCGTTATACAAATAAAAATTGATTGATTGATTGATTGATACTCAAACCCAAACACGTATTAAATACGACACCAAAAACTGTAAACCAAAATTAAAACTTTATACATCCACAGAAACCAACTGTAACATAATAGTTGTAGAAAAATCCAAATCAAAGGGTAAATACGCTACATGTAGGTTATACAGTATGTTTTTTGGCCAACAATGGCGATTTATTTGTCTGTACTGATGTCACCGTTAACTTGTCTGTGCAAATTTTATAGTGTGGTACACACACTTGAAAATGCATGGTACCTGGTACCATTCTGACCGAATCCCCACTCCATTTGCAGAAATGCAGCCCCAAGCTTGCAAGGAACCTCCACCATGCTCATTCATGTACTGCTCTCCAGCCCTTCGGCAAACAAACTGCCTTCTGCTACAGCCAAATATTTCAGATTTTGACTCATTAGTCCAGAGCACCTGCTGCCATCTGCACCCCAGTTCCTGTGTTCTGGTGCATAGTTGAGTCGCTTGGCCTTGTTGCAATGTTGGAGGTATGGCTTTTTGGCCGCAAGTCTTCCATGAAGGCCACTTCTGACCAGACTTCTCCGGACAGTAGATGGGTGTACCGGGGTCCCACTGTTTTCTGACAATTCTGAGCTGATGGCCCTGCTGAACATCTTCAGATTGCGAAGGGAAGTAAGCATGATGCGTCTCATCTGCTGCAGTAAGTTTCCTTGGCCGACCACTGCGTCTATGGTCCTCAGCATTGCCCACTTCTTTGTGCTTCTTCAAAAGAGCTTGGACAGCACATCTGGAAACCCCTGTCTGCCTTCAAATTTCTGCCTGGGAGAGACCATGCTGATACAGTTGAACTACCTTGTGTCTTGTTGCTGTGCTCAGTCTTGCCATGGTGTATGATGTTTTCAGCAACCTCACCTTGTTAGCGGAGTTTGGCTATTCCTCACCCAGTTGTATTCCTCCTACACAGCTGTTTCTGTTTCAGTTAATGGTTGTGTTTCACCCTACATATTGAATTGATGATCATTAGCACCTGTATAATTGTTTAATCATACACCTGACCATATGCCTACAAAATCTGACTTTGTGCAAGTTTACCTAGAAGAATTGATGCTGTTTTGAAGGCAAAGGGTGGTCACACCAAATATTGATTTGATGTAGATTCTTCTTCTGTTCACTCACTTTGCATTTAGTTAATTGATAAATATAATCTATTAACATGTCTATTTTTGAAAGCATTCTTACTTTACAGAATTTTTTCACACCTGCCTAAAACTTTTGCACAGTACTGTAATATATATTTACACAGTGTGTTTCTTTGTACTGTGTTATATGAAAATGAATGCATATGTCCAAACAATTACAGAAACGAGCAATTCGACTTTAAAGAATGGCAATAAAGGGCTTTTGTGCTGCAGAAACTATACCATATACTTTAGAGGAATTTATGTCTTCTGGTAACTACTCTAATTCTTGCTTTTCTGCTTGAGTTAGCACACTGCCTAGTGGTCAGTTAATTTAATTGCAAAGGCAGTCAATAAGTCACTGGCTAGATATCTCGGTAGGTGTGACATCTATCTTTACAATTTCACCATATCAAAATATTTCTGAACTATTTGATCCATCACTAGCATACAGCATTCCAGTAACCATTTGTTGTTGAGTACTTTAGCAGGATCTTATTTTTCTGAACTGGTCCTGGCATCATTGTTCAAAGCTGAGTGGTATTTAGGTTAGTATCTTATAGGTTAGTGTATTCCAAAAGATTGTTTCTGAAGTTGCTTTAGCTGTGTTATGGTAATCTGTTATTTTAAACTCATTCCATACAAAATATTTCACACACACTACGCAGAAACGGGTATTTTTTTGCTATGGAAAAAAATGTTTCTCTGCATCGAAGTATTTTGATATATGGTAACTTTCTCTTAATAGGATCTGGGATTTAGATGGAAAACAGACAGTGTCATTTCTGCTTCGCTCTCCGGGAATGAGTGTCTGCTGGCATCCCGAAGAGGCTTTAAAGGTTGGCAGTGATTTTAAAAACAAATCAATAAATATTCTTCTTTTCAGTCTTCTGTATAGACCATAGTCTCCAAAAATATGTATGCAAAATATGTAAGTCAGGTAAGGATAGTTTTTCAGTAGAAAACAAAGGTTACACAAAAGAGTTTGACTTCTGTCAATCTCAGTACATATCCTCAACAATTGTGACTTGGCAATATGTCAATAAATTTAAAATGTTAATGAACCAGTCATTAGTCCAGGTCAAGAAAATTATTGTGCGTCATCTTCTTCAAAATGTCTACAGTCCGTTACACCGCTTGGTCTTATATTGTAGACCTGAATATTTTAGGGTTTATGAACATTGATAGGTTCGCTGCAATGGATTGTGTGTTATCATACAGAACTTGAAAACATGTCTATTTTTAATTTTCATTATTTTCACGCAATCAGTTGATGTGTGATTTATGTACGACTCCACTTAGTTTTGCAGGTGAGTCTGTTGTGTATGTTTTGTATTGTTTTGTCATATGTTAATGCATTGGTGAAGAGAAAAAAATCTAGTTTGCACGGTGGATTAGGGAGGGTTCAGAAACTGAAAGATTGTGTACTGCAATGGTTTTGTCACCATGGGAGGTATTGGAGAGTAAAAGCCTAGACATATTCCAAGCAGACTTAGAAAACTTCTGACGAATTTTCTTAGTCAATGGAGGTCAGTGTCATTATACAAGCTGGTATCTTGGTAAAGCAATAGTTCAGGAGTTTTTAAAGCTCTTCAGCAAAGACTTTACAATGTGCAGCATTCCAGGTTTCTTAAACGACTGAAGCAACACATGCTGAAGATTTTTCTGAACTCCACTGTTTGCTTTTGAAGAACTGTACATCTACACGATTCCTACATTTGAAAGCATTCCATCATTCAAAAAGCTGTCCGGTAATGCAGATTAAAGTAGGCTACTGCTTGCCTTGCTGCCAGTATGCATTAGGCTTCTGTTTTTTCATCCATATTAAGGCATATGCTAAATGATTATTAACTTTTCATGGAAGCAGGCCTGAATGCTCGCATTGTAAAATGTAATAGGGATTCCAAAAATAGTTTAAAGTAAGAAACTACTGAACTGTGGAAAAGGAAATGCAAAATTTATTGTTCTACTTTTTGCTTATTTTTGGAAACCAAGCAGTTTTTCCTTCTCTGCAGATTCAGCACATTCAAACAATGATTAATGGAGCAGAAATCTCGGTCAAAGGCAAAGCACTGAAAGTTTTATTCTCTTAAATTTGGTCATGAAGTTTTTCTTTGGGTCCCATAACATTGTTTACCATTTTCTGTAACGTCTTTTTTTAAATATACCATTTGCACCCAGGGACGGCAAATAATACCTGCTAGGTATCATGTTCATTCGGTTTGAGGGTTCTGCACTGGATTTTCATGCCAAAGCTTGCCACAAATGCAGTTTTTGACGTTAGATATTACACTATTAAAATGCTTCAGTTAGACACTTGAAAATGGTATCTAGTGGGACACAATGTAATTAGTAGCATGTGATGCTTATTGCTGGCAGTGCCTCTATGCATGCAGTGCCAGAACAGTCCCCAAGAATGGGTAATTAAAGGATTAAAAATAAAAAAAAGTTTTTCTGTCTAACAGACATTGCTCTGCATGACTGTCTCTGCCATATTTCTTTGCAGCTGATGGTGGCAGAGAAGAACGGGATGGTGCGCTTTTATGACCTGGTGACGCAGCAGGCCATCCTGTCCCTCGAGAGTGGGCAGACACCTCTAATGTCTGCAGACTGGTGCTTTGCCAACACCATTAAAGTGGGAGCAGTGGTAGGGAATGACTGGATTATTTGGGACATCACTTGCTCCAGGTATGTCGGCTGTTTCTCAAGACCCTGAGGTCTAATGCTGAGATCAAATGTGATAGAAAAACATAGTCCGATTAATCTTAAAATAAGAGGGAAATAGCCAGTGTGTGTAGGGGGGGGGCCTTTTATGCTAGTAACCGGTTATATTGTGAATTTTTTATGACACACAAGATGACTTGATTAACCCAGGTCTGTTACATAATGTATAATATAATGTTGTTTTTAATAATATCATGGGATTTCTTTTTTTTATCGCATTCTGAAAATACGCTTCAAGAAGCAGCATCTCTGACATTTACCTCACTATGTTCTGTCAGTGGAATGCAGTAAAAGGAAGTCCATTGTTAACCGCAGGGAGACTTCTGCTGAGCAAAGAATGTCTAGGCCACTGACTGCTGTGACCTCGAAGCTGTTTTGGAGTTCTCAAGAAAATATTTTCAGGAATAGCACTTTTTTTTCTCAAATGGCTCCACACTATTTCATCTTGATCATCATCATTGTACTCCATACAGAAGAACGATGAGATGAATTAATTCACTAACTTATATGCCATCTAAAACCATAGCATGCCTAGGGAACTCAAGACGTTAGCAATGGAGAAGAAAATCAAACACTCTACCGTATATTGATCAATTAATTTAAAACCATACAGTCTTTGTGGCAATTTAGTTTCTTTCCACTCTCAGCTGGACGTAGGTATTAAGGATGAGCTGTCTTCTAATTTTTATTTAATTTTTTCCAGTTATCCAAAAGAAAAAAGAGCTGCCCATGTCGACCGTGCACGACTGTTCAGGTAAACTGACCAGACGGAAACACTAAGGAGTAGTCTTTATAAGGGAGTCACTTCATAGTTGTAAATAATGTGGGAAGATCTATCTAGTCAGCATTAATATGGGAATCATGAATTGCCAAGAGTTTAAAAGGAACATAATATGTACAGACTTTGTGAGAAATTAACTCTTTCTCTCGTTTCAGATGGTCCAAAGCCAATGAAAACCTGTTTGCTACCACTGGTTGTCCAGGGAAGATAAATAGCCAACTACTTGTGCATCACTTGGGTCACCCACAGGTAATTCAACATATCTGCTTTGTTTGACTTTGCTATTTCTTCCTCTGGGACTAGGGAAGGAATATATATACATATATATGTGGCAGGGCACTGCATTTTTTAACCTCATTAGCAGAAAATCATTCAGTGAACTGTCATCTGTGACTGACTAATGTGCATCTCAGTCCCAAAGGAAGAAACACATATACAGCGAGGGGAAAAAGTATTTGATCCCCTGCTGATTTTGTACGTTTGCCCACTGACAAGGAAATGATCAGTCTATAATTTTAATGGTAGGTGTATTGTAACACTGAGAGACAGAATAACAGCAAAAAAATCCAGAAAAACGCATTTCAAAACAGTTATAAATTGATTTGCATGTTAATGAGGGAAATAAGTATTTGATCCCCTATCAATCAGCAAGATTTCTGGCTCCCAGGTGTCTTTTATACAGGTAACAAGCTGAGATTAGGAGCACTCTCTTAAAGGGAGTGCTCCTAATCTCAGCTCGTTACCTGTATAAAAGACATCTGTCCACAGAAGGAATCAAACAATCAGATTCCAAACTCTCCACCATGGCCACGACCAAAGAGCTGTCCAAGGATGTCAGGGACAAGATTGTAGACCTACACAAGGCTGGAATGGGCTACAAGACCATCGCCAAGCAGCTTGGTGAGAAGGTGACAACAGTTGGTGCGATTATTCGCAAATGGAAGAAACACAAAATAACTGTCAGTCTCCCTCAGTCTGGGGTTCCATGCAAGATCTCACCTCGTGGAGTTTCAATGATCATGAGAACAGTGAGGAATCAGCCCAGAACTACACGGGAGGATCTTGTTAATGATCTCAAGGCAGCTGGGACCATAGTCACCAAGAAAACAATTGGTAACACACTACGCCGTGAAGGACTGAAATCCTGCAGCGCCCACAAGGTCCCCCTGTTCAAGAAAGCACATGTACAGGCCCATCAGAAGTTTGCCAACATCTGAATGATTCAGAGGAGAACTATGTGAAAGTGTTGTGGTCAGATGAGACCAAAATCGAGCTCTTTGGCATCAACTCAACTTGCCGTGTTTGGAGGAGGAGGAATGACCCCAAGAACACCATCCCCACCGTCAAACATGGAGGTGGAAACATTATGCTTTGGGGGTGTTTTTCTGCTAAGGGGACAGGACAACTGCACCGCATCAAAGGGATGATGGACGGGGCCATGTACCGTCAAATCTTGTGTGAGAACCTCCTTCCCTCAGCCAGGGCATTGAAAATGGGTCGTGGATGGTATTCCAGCATGACAATAACCCAAAACACACAGCCAAGGCAACAAAGGAGTGGCTCAAGAAGAAGCACATTAAGGTCCTGGAGTGGCCTAGCCAGTCTCCAGACCTTAATCCCATAGAAAATCTGTGGAGGGAGCTGAAGGTTCAAGTTGCCAAACGTCAGCCTCGAAACCTTAATGACTTGGAGAGGATCTGCAAAGAGGAGTGGGACAAAATCCCTCCTGAGATGTAGCTGGCCAACAGGTTTGCACACAAGAAACGTCTGACCTCTGTGATTGCCAACAAGGGTTTTGTCACCAAGTACTAAGTCGAAGGGGTCAAATTCTTATTTCCCTCATTAACATGCAAATCAATGTATAACTTTTTTGAAATGCATTTTTCTGGATTTTGTTGTTGTTATTCTGTCTCTCACTGTTAAAATACACCTACCATTAAAATTATAGACTGATCATTTCTTTGTCAGTGGGCAAACATACAAAATCAGCAGGGGATCAAATACTTTTTTCCCCCACTGTACATGTATATTTACACAAGGGTATTGGTGCAAGTGTGATACTGTTTGCTAATTAAATATCTCATGTGAGTCTAATGGAGATTGCTTTAAATACCGTATTTACATTTTATAAAAATAATACCTAAAACCCAAAGATTCACTGAAAGTGCATGTTTTTTCCTATAATACTAGAATTTTTGAAGATTCTTGATAAGTTTACATTTTGATGGCCTGATGAATGTAAAAGACATTGTATATAATTTATGCATTCTTACCATTTGAACTGTTTTGTTCTTGTAGCCTGTGATGATTGGATCAGCCACTGTCGGCGCAGGGCTGAGTTGGCACAGAACCCTCCCACTGTGTGTGATTGGTGGGGATCGCAAATTGTCATTTTGGATGACCGAGATGTGAAATGTAAAATGACCTACAATATTTTGCTTTAAAAAAAAAAAAAATGCACCAAATTATTTTTGAATAAATTGTTGTTTTTTGTATTGTATGTGCTTTGTTTATATTCTATACGTTTACACACTTTAAAATAAGTGGCACTAATTCTTAATTTATGAATACCTCAGGAATAACATGAATTTTGCTGTTAATCAGATGTATAACAAGGTTAGGGTTACAGACTAGGTTTGGGGTTAGGGCTTATACATGTGATAAACATTACAAGTACATGAGGCATTCGTGTTATTCCTGTGGGATTCACACATGAATTCACTAACAAGTGATTCCCATTATTGTAAAATGTTGCCATATAAATATATATCCTCTGTTAATGAACCTCATTTGTGCCCATAAAACTGACAAAAAGCTTCTTCTCTAGCCATTTTGAAGCACACACACTGAGTATCATGCAGGTCTCTCAGATATCAACTTGCCTTCCAAATATAATGAAGCAATAAATTTCAGGTTTGTTAAGTAGCTTTTCTAAGAAAAAGATTTCTTAGAACTTCCCACCGATGTCCAGCCAAAAGTGCAGACTAATCTGAAGGTCAGCTACCTCTGGAGAGGAATTTGTAAGACAGTGCCAACACACCACACAGCAATTCTCACCCTAGAAACCCTCAGAGAGTTCAACAGGAACAAGAATTAGTCAAGGTGGATAGAGATCACACAGGTTGCTTTTTCATTACATCAGATTTAAGATGGCATATTTCTCATGTGCAGAAAGACACTTTTAAGTTTGTTTTATATTAACATTTTCTGTAGTAAGCATTTTCTAAATGTGGTGTCAAGGAAAACTGCACCCTCAAAAGCTCACTGCGTTGTGCTCCTCTACATTCCTGTATGAAGAATAATTGCTGCCTGATAAATTATTTTGTTAAGGAACCTGATCTATTTTCATTATTAGATCCTGGCTAGGATAGAGGTTTGATAATTAGCCTATGGTTGACATCCAGAGCCCAATTTGAGTGTATATTAATGTATTTAATTAAACCAAAAAAATAATCTTCCATTTTTATTTTTTGATGCACAAAGTAATAGGATTAAGAGCCAGACTGTCTAATGGAGCACCTTCTCAAAGACTGCAGACACATGAAGCCATATTGGCTGGAATCCAGAAAGTGGGTAAACCCCTGAATAGAGGGTATTTGAGGTCGAGCTGAAAAGAGGAAATGGCCCAAAGCTGGAGATTTTTTCAAAGAAAACCTCAGGAAACTAACACTGGGGGTCTTTTAAGGTCAGAAACTGCTGATTGGCAGGAACAATGAAGAGCAATTAGGTACTCTAAGGCAAAAAATAGAGGGGAACAAAGCAAATGTTAGGGAGACTTTTGAAGGCTTCAGAGAAGTTAAATCAGTGTGCAGGACATGTCTGACACTCTACTCCACACAGTGACTGTACCTTCCCTGTTTTTAACATAGACCTGTGGATCCAGGTCTACTGTCACTACCGTTTGTTACTGCTTTACCCCATGTCTCTCGTGTCCTTCAGCTTTTTGTTTCTAATTCTTCAGAGACAAGGTAGCTTTTAAAAAAATAAATCATCATTACTTATTCCTTCTGCATATAGACATTTTCTGGAAATAAATCGCATCCCACTGCACAGAGACGTATTTATGGTTTTGCATGTAAGTAAAGAAATGTGGGGCTTTATAAAACGTTATATTGTGCGTTTACTAATGTCTAATATACTAATGCCTGTAAATATATGTCAATACCCTTGGAGGTGTATTCCAAAGAGTTTGCTTCCATCTAGTGGTGGATTAATAAAATGGTCGAATAGATCTGTCAAAGTCTTAAGAAGCCTTAAATCTACAATTCCCCTCTTCCCTATGACAGATCATTGTAAGCTCATTTGTTGTATTTATTTATTTATTTATTTATTTATTTACAGAAGCCTAATGAATAAAGTAACCAGTTGTAATTATTGTAGAACATTTTTGTTTAATTGATATTATAAAGCTGGAGATAGGTGATGTATCTAACACATGAGTGTGTGAGCATTTGTTGATATTTTTACATATAATAACACATTTCATGGCTGTCCGCCATGTACACGTCTGTAATATTGTGACATTGAATGTTTATGATTTTAAAATGTCATCTAGTTATGCATATACATAACATGCATACATAAAACGAAACGTCTATCTGATCCATTTTACCAATGAGCTTCGAACGAGCCACGACCAAACTACAACTACCACAATTCATTGCTGCGTTTGATACAAAACACATTTTTTATATATTCCCCTTATAAAATAATTATGCGTTTTAGATTCATGTAATATTATTTATCGCATTAAAAAAAACAATCTGTGTTATATATCTGTATTTTGGTTAAATCAATAACATTGTAAATAATACTTCCTGTTCAAAGTTAAATCACGTGAAAAGCACTTGACAAGCTGTGCAACCGAAGGTCCTCTCCAGTCGTTCCTGCAAACAAAGTAGTAAAGAATTACTGAACTATATATATATATTTGCTAATAATATTTATATTTAGGGGGAATCAAGATATGGAT
Source organism: Amia ocellicauda (assembly GCF_036373705.1). Classification (NCBI taxonomy): domain Eukaryota; kingdom Metazoa; phylum Chordata; class Actinopteri; order Amiiformes; family Amiidae; genus Amia; species Amia ocellicauda. The sequence goes on along the minus strand of NC_089854.1, from coordinate 46,218,490 downwards.
GAGGACGGGCTACCAATAGTGGGATCTGGAATAGATTTGACTAAGGTTAGTGTTATGGGTGAATAGCATCGTTACAGGATACGTTTATTCAGCTTAAAAATTAATAATCTTAAATTATCCATAGAATAATATGTGAGAGATGTAACGTTTAACAAGTAGAATTAGCAAAATTGGACGTGCTTGTGTAGCTAAGTCGTTGGTTAGACGTTTATGGTGCAGTCGCTATTTTGCTTTGCATGGTCATAATACGTGCTGTGTTTGTGAAAAGTTGGATAACTTCTAAAAATCACATTGTAGGTACCAGCCATTCAACAGAAGAGAATTGTTGCGTTTCTAAACCAGTTTATTGTGCACACAGTGCGATTTCTCAACCGGTTCTCCACAGTCTGTGAAGAGGTAAGTAGCCATTTGCAGGCTATTTATATTATTATTATTATTGGTAGTAGTAGTATTTGGCAGAAAATGCATAAGGGCAAAAGCTGCATTTTGTGTGTTTCTGTGTTGGCATGATATATTTTGCAGCTTATTAAAATGGGCAGAAATGTTCATTATATTTTTAAGGTAGGCAGATGAGGTTTGTGTTAAACTGAAATGTTATATTAATGGCACACAATGTGCTGAGGATACCCCAGTGTTCAATCCTGTAATGGTTTTTGTTTTCTTCCAGAAATTAGCAAGTATATCTCTTCGAATACAGCAAATAGAAACAACACTGAACATTTTGGAAGCAAAGGTCTGTTGTGCTATACTTCCATTTTCTATTTTTAATATGCCCATGTTAAGACAAACAGTTATTTCTTTAGCAGGTTATACTTAATTGGGCAACTCCCCAGCTAGGTGAAGTTGTGTGCTGCAGTACAAAGCTATATTGTATTTCTATAGGCTGAATCAGTGTTCAACCAATATATTGATAAATAGGCTAGGTATAGGTTAAATGAATAATATCACGAATCTCAGAATAGTATTGCTTCAAATGAAGAGTGTGAAAACTTCCAACCATCAGTGTATAGGAAAAGGCAAGGGCTGTGTCTCGGCCACTGCTAGGGTATTGCTTTTGCTGTTTTACAGAAGCTCACTATGATAAGTTAACTTTTTTCCCTTCTCTCCTGACTCTTAGCTTTCCTCTATTCCTGGTCTGGAAGATGTGAAGGTTGAGGGTTCAAGTCAGAGACAGAGTTCAGAGTCCAATGGCACAGTATCTGTGCCAAATCAATCGGAGGTTCCAGCAGTACCCACCCTGCCTGAGGTAACCCCCACTCTCTCTCTAGCCCCTTTCACACTAGTATCCTCTGCCCAGGGTATGACACATTGTCAATCAGGTAGGGCATGGGCTTTCACACTACATTAAGTAAGCAAGTTAGATCTCCCTCTACCTCTTTCTGGGGTAGGATCCATAGCTCACTCTCCTGTGTTTACAGTGTTTAAATTAAAATAATGACGGGGCTACTTTGGTTTAGGATTGGGGGTTCTAGCTATTTATAGGGCTAGCAAAGCAGTGGGGAATCTTACCAGCATACTACAATGGTTTATAGTTCACATTGTTCAGTCTGGCACTGCAGTACATTCTCACAATTTAGAATAAATATTCAGAATATATGATTTAGTTTGTTACAATAATTGCTATTCACTGTTGCACATTTTACTGTGCTTTGTTAAATCATGCAGTTTATTTATAGATAAATCACCCTTAAGATATTCAGGTGGGAGAACATAGCAACCTTTCTAACTGAAAAATTAAATTTTCTAGTTCTGTTTCTCATTATTATGCAGCAATATTATTGTTTACAGTTGAATTGAAAAATAATTGTCAGGAGCCCTATTGTTTTTGTGTTCTTCTAATGATTTTTATTCCATTGTTGGTTTCAGGCACAGCAAACTACCCAGGAAACAGCTGTCCAGCAGAAAGCCAGTATTGTTAGTGACAATGTCATCACTGTAGCAAAAGACCCACGATATGCCAGATACCTCAAAATGGTGCAAGTGGTAAGTGTGTGTTACTGCTGGAAAGTATCAGTTTACAGTAGCTAAACATGTTTAAGTTAATAAGGAGACTGAGAACAAGGCAGAGCAATGTTCCATCTGTCACAGATTTGAGGGAGAAGATAAACTTCCATAAATTATATTGTAATTAGTAGACTGATTGAATGTGGGTAAAATGATGAAGAAATTCTGAATTAGGGTTTATGTTACTGGAGAAGAAGACAACATTTCAACGTATGTTGCTTTCTATGAAAGCTTATTCGCGCCACAGTGAAAAATAGCTGGAATCTGGAAGCTTCTGACTCCATCGTAATTTTCTGCACAGCGGTGCTGCACACACACTACTGAGTGCCGTGGTGAAACACAGGGCTTATAAACCAATAAACATGTTTTACTAAAACTCTCATAACTGATAGAAAGTATTTTTGAAAGCTGTGCTGCATTTGAGTATCCATGGTTTTGATTGTTTATTTTCATCATGACTGAAGATGGCATAGAGGCGCATTTTTACTGAAAAGTTCATTAAATCGCTTTTCAAAATTCACAATAGCAATTCAAATTAATAAAAACAGTAAATGTTCTCTGAAGATGTTGACTTGGATATCAGCAAACAAAAACTGTCTCCAAATCACAAGCAAGTTCAGATCGTAGTAAAAAATCTAAAGAAAATTTGTGAAAAACACATCTCTCAATGTTAGATAAAACTGAAACTATACGTTATATTTATAAAACTATTTCAAATCCTACATAGTGTTTATCAATGATTCGTATTGCAATATGTTTGACATACGTTTTAAATAAGTTATACTTTCGAGGGCATTTTTCAATATTTATTTTAAAACAAATGCAGCTGTGCTGTGCTTCCTGCACTATAACCTGTCACTGTGTGATCGGCACTGTTGAGCACTGAGCAGGACTTTGAGACCTGAGAGAACCTGACGAGTGTAAAATGCAAATATAAGCCAGACCAGTTTGATCGAATGTATAGAACATGCACATTTTTCCATTTGTGTGAGAAATTGCTCATATACCTTGGTCTTTGTTCTAATGTTTTATATTTGTCCTTTATTTGCCCTTATTCTAATTTATTTAATGGCTTTTTACAATATTTGATTTCTGGTTGTTATTTATGATGAAAAGTTATGTTAAATGTATTATGTTAAATGAAAAAATGTAAAACAGTCCTGCCTTCAGTGCATATTTGACAGAATTTCTCTCTGACATGGAAATATTTGAGGGATAAATGCTAGAAAATGTCTGTTTTTGCATGCTAACAAAAAAAGCAAATATCGGCAGATATTTCAGTCATCGGGAAATTTAGCTAACATTTGACAAATCCATAAACACACTGCCTTTTACCATTTGCCAAACATCAAAATAGTGTCTAAGTCTTTTAATAGGCATGTTTCCTATAAATTATTAAATTTGCCAATGCCTGCTGGTTATAAAGGCAGATTCTGGAATGTGCCAGCTTGAGAACTGCCTTCTATTTAATTACTCTGTAAAACAAGCTGAGGTTGTTTACAGTAACAGCAAAGCTCAAATCGCTGAAGTCAGTTGGATTCAAAACTTAGCACTATCTGTATGCCTATATCACTGTAAAATACATCAAGTTGAGAATAAATCCATTATATATATATATATATATATATATATATATATATATATAGGGATGAAACGGTTACCGGTTTCACGATAAACCACGGTGAAATTCCCGACGGTTAGTATTACCGTTTCAATTTTTATTATCATTAAAACTGTGTTTGATTACCGCGGATTGAAAAAAACACGGTAAATACTGACCCGCATCAACCCAAGTTAGCAGCAGTCTGACGCAGGCGCAGCATGCAGCGTGGGTTTTGTTTTGTGTGAAAACATGGCGGACGGCAGTGACAGCGCTCGGCAGCGTAATTTGTTTTCTAACGCAGTTTTGCCCAAACCACGCCCCGTTTCTGCGCTTTATCAGTCTTACATCTCGTACAGTTATTGTTGATAGATCTACAGTATTTGAATATCATATAACCTTTCCTGTCCTTATAGCTGCAGACATATGTAAACGTTAGACATTGTCTGATTAAAACGCAGGTATTAAAAACGCGGGCATCCGATCTGGGAGTGTTTATGTTTACAAAATGTAAATCGTGTTCAGTCCTTATGGGTCAACAATGGCAACGAGCTGAAAGCAACGCTGACTTATGATCGCGTCGCAATTGACCTGCCCAGCAAAACTCATTCACTGACTCGAGTCTGGCTGATTCGTTCGTCTAAAAAAGAAACCAAGCTGCCTCTCAACTCGTTGAGTGTTAAAACTGAAGACCGTATATCCCATGTTGGTTATTCCTTGCTTAGTGCACAATAAGAAATAACTCTTTATATATATCATATGTGTGTATGAGAGAGAGATTAAATGTATTTTGTGATTTAAAAATGACAAAATTCTAAATCTGAATTCCTATAATGGCTTTGTTGCAAAGCAATATTATCGAGGGCGGCATTGTGCTTTGGCAACATTTATCTTGTTTAACTTGTGCGGTGTTGATCTGTCAATCAAATTGGGCAGACAGCGTTTTGCTGGTGCTGAATAAATACCACAGATTATTTCCACATTCGTTCGAGACTATTTTTGTTCTTAAAAACAATGATTTACTCAAATGCATTTAACCGTATATATTTAAATATTACATTTAGACGTGTTGGATAAATAATGTTAATGCTTCAAACTGTTGTTATCTCCAGTACTCTAAATATATCTTTGTCACAGCTATACTTATTTATATTTAATTTAACCCAGTGAACCAAATACAGATTTTCCCTGGCTTTTAAATGTAGTTTGTGAACGCCTCGTTCTTTACAGTTTAAATAAATCTATCTAACAATCCTGTTTTGGTCTGCATTGGTTGTTGTCGTTTCATTGAATCAGTGAATGGAATGAACTAATTGAATTGATAAACCAAACTGAACTGAAACAAATTAATCGAGTAATTAAAAAGAGTGCAACTGCCCGTCACTACTGTACTGTGACAGCTCAAACTGTCTAAGTCTCTCCGAGTCTGTCCAATCAGCGCTCTCAGGTTGTTGGCCAATGACGGGGATCTATTAGGCTAGAACCCGCCCCTAGCAGAAACGGCGATAACACATTATGTAGTATAGTCACACAACAACATCAGGCAGTCGTCAACTTGGTTCATGCACATTGCTTTACTTGTGCTGCTTTTTGTATGCACATTTTGATTTGGTTACTTAAGGTGCTGCACTAGGAACACTTTTACCTCTCATGGCCACATGGTGCCATCTTTAATGTTAATGTTATTATTTCAATGTTTATGCACACAAAAAGTGCATAGTGCTGCTAATTTTATTTTTTGTTTGTTGTTTTTAAATATACAACAATGATTTGTGCTGGAAATGTTCAAAAAGTACTGATACACACACATTTTAACAATACTGCGATAATACTGATAACCATGCTCATTTTGGTCACTATAATCATGATATGAAATTTTCATACCGTTTCATTCCTAATATATATATATACACATACATACATACACAGCTCTGGAAAAAATTAAGAAACCACTACAATTCTTTCTTAAATAAGCATCTCTACATGTATGGCAGCCATTCCATTCCAGTGTCTATTGAATTCCAACACAGGCACACCTCATTCTACTGAATGAGGTACTGATTAGGTGATCACCTGAACCAAATCTTATTTAATGAGGAAAAGTATAAAAACCACTGCTGTGGTCATCACTATCCTCTTGCAATAGGACCAGCTGGATGTCAAAAACAGTGCTAGTAGTACCTCAAAAGTAATTGTAATAAAAAAATTGACCATGCCAAAAGAGTTGAAAAGGAAAGTTTTGAGTGAGAAAATTAAGGGTTCAATTCTGGCTTTACTGGCAGAGGGATACAGTGAGCGTCAGGTTTCTTCCATCCTTAAAATTTGAAAGACGGTGGTTCATGAGAACAAGGTCAAGCAGCAGACATTGGAGACAACAAAGCTACAGATAGGGCGAAAATGACTGGGATGACCGTCAACTAATTCGAATGTCACTCAACAACTGTAGGATGACAACAAGTGACCTACAAAAGAATGGAAAATGGCAGCTGGGGTGAAGTGCACAGTGAGGACGGTTAGAAACAGGCTCCTTCGGGGCAGGGCTGAAGTCGTGCAAAGCTGGAAAAAAACCCTTCATCAATGAGAAGCAAAGAAGAGCCAGGCTGAGGTTTGCAAAAGACCATAAGGATTGGACCGTAGAGGTCTGGAGTAAGGTCATCTTCTCTCATGAGTCCAATTTTCAGCTTTGCCCAACACCTGGTCATCTAATGGTTAGACATAGACCTGGAGAGGCCTTCAAACCACAGTGTCTCGCACCCAGTGTGAAATTTGGTGGAGGTTCGGTGATGATCTGGGGGTGCTTCAGCAAGGCTGGAATCGGGCAGATTTGTCTTTGTGAAGGACGCATGAATCAAGCCACATACAAGATTGTCCTGGAAGAAAACTTACTTCCTTCTGCTCTGACAATGTTCCCCAGCAGGACAATGCTCCATCCCACACAGCCAGGTCAATCAAGGTGTGGATGGAGGAGCACCAGATCAAGACCCTGTCATGGCCAGCCCAATCTCCAGACCTGAACCCCATTGAAAACCTCTTGAATGTGATCAAGAGGAAGATGGACGGTCACAAGCCATCAAACAAAGCCGAGCTGCTTGAATGTTTGCGCCAGGAGTGGCATAAAGTCACCCAACATCAATGTGAAAGACTGGTGGAGAGCATGTCAATACGCATGAATGCTGTGATTTGAAAATCAGGGTTATTCCACCAAATATTGATTTCTGAACTCGTCCTAAGTTAAAACATTAGTATTGTGTTGTTTAAAAATTAATATGAACTTATTTTCTTTGCATTATTTGAGGTCTGCGTCAATGCATCTTTTTGTAATTTTGACCAATTGTCGTTTTCTCCAGATAAATGCTCTAAATGTAAAAAAAAAAAAAAAAAAAATCATTTTACCCAAACACATACCTACAAATAGTAAAACCAGATGAACTGATATTTTTGCAGTGGTCTCTTAATTTTTTCTAGAGCTGTATATACACACACACATACACACGTATATTCTAACTTTTATTAAAGCTGTTCTTTTCTAAAAATAAAAAGCTTTTTTTTCTTCAAATATGCAATTTTTATTATTACTATGTGAAAATTCTGTTTGACTACCTACAGAAGTGAATGTCTTCATTTCAGTTTGGACAAAACTTGATATTGTAGTAGAAAATATACATCACTTGTTTATGGGAGTATTCTGTACAAATTGTTAACATTCCCTGTAACAGTGCTACATTTATATGCAGAATTCAGAAAGTACTGTTTCCCCTTAATATATGACTGCAGATATCATTATGTAGACTACTAGACATGTATTTCAGTTTCACCAGTTACATATTTTGCATTCTGTCTTGCCAAGCTAATTAAAGACTTAGGAGATGGCTTAAAAAGTATTGTCACAACCACATGTAACTTCCTGTTTAATCGTACTTTTTTTTTTTACTTGTCTCTTCAGGGTGTTCCTGTCATGGCAATAAAGAACAAGATGGTGTCTGAAGGGTTGGATCCCTCATTGCTTGAGTATGTCCTGTTGGTGTAATCTAAGAAAAGAAGACCAGAGTATGTCAGGAACAGGGAGGGGTTAGAGGATAATGCAGCAAAGAGCAAATAAAGGACAGTGGGGTTGAGGAGATGACCATTTTGACCAGTCTTCTGACAATTTAGACTAGTTGTAATTTTCTTTAACCTAGTCCACCTCAGACATGATCACATGTCTAAGCTTCCCCTTTTTCATTATTCTAGCACAAGTTCCCTGTTTATTTTGGGGCAGAGAGCTGGGTTCTCAGGTAGAAGCTGACCTCTTCTGGTCCTGTCTTCTGTCTTCTTGAATAGAAGTGCATGTCTGTTTAGCATAGTAACAGTAGAGCCCTTCCCAGAACCATAATAGTATGTGCAAATCCCAACCTCAGACTTCTCTTACGTGTTAATCAGTCATGTAGAAAGTGTCTGGTGTCTCTTTCTCAAATGCCTCAGGGGGGCGCAGTTGCTCCTTATGTGTAATCTGGTTGTGAAAGATCAAGGCTGCAGGTGCACATTAATCGTATTATTCTTAGATATAGAATGAAAATGAGATTCACCAATGCAAACTAGCCAACAAATGCCAGTCATCCCCTTAATGCCAGAAAGGAAATGTTATGTTTTTTGTTGATAATTCAGTTTCATGATTTACTGTTCAGTTGACCTTTCAATCTGCCGCCCCTCCCCCCCGGCTCTAGCACACCTGACGCTCCTGTCACAGACGGAGGGATTAAAGCCACAGAGGGGGAAGACGACAGCTCTGGCAGCGAGTCCTCTTTTAGCGACTGAGACCTGGGAGCACCGGCAGCCAGGTGGCTCTCAGCCCCCAGTGCTCCTTAAAGGAGGTGTGGGAGGAGACGAGGCAAGCGTGCTCGTGAAAAGGCAGAGCAGGATGGGAAGGTAGAAGGTGAGTCAGGAACATTGACAGGAAAGGCCAGACTTTGGCCCTCTGAAGAAAATGGAACAATGCAGTGAGCAGCTTAATCACATCTCTTGTGGAAAACCACCGCAGAGGATTTTTTATATATTTTTTCTTTGTATTTTGCTTGAAATCTGTATCTTGAGAGTTGCAATCCCATTTTGCTCGGATTGACGTCTGTGTGTTGTTCTTGTCATCATGTCCTATCCAATTCATGAGGAATAAAAAAAAAAAAAAAGTAAAAAGCATTTAACTCCTCAAAACTTCAGAGCATTTGTTTCTCAGGCCCTACTCATAATGGTGTGTAATGTTACTTGCCTTTTTTTTTTTTTTCTGTCGGATTTTTATTTTCCTTTTCTTTAACATTAATCAACTGTGGAGAATACGACATTGAAATATTGTAGAAAGACAGGTTAAATCGTGGCTGTGTTTTAATTAACCACTAGTATAACAATCAATACAATAAATGTAACTATCTGTAAGGAGTGCTGATTACTCTGACATGAAGGAGCAATACTATTTGAAAGCATTATTTTACTTTTATTTAACCTTTTGGTGGCTCTTTATAAGAATTAACTATAAATTATATAATCTTTAATTTGTATTCTGTGAATGAAGTAAGTTTTGCACTACTGGAAAGGTAGGTAATTTTGGCGTTTTTTTAATTACATTTAATGTCCTCTTTTTTTCATTTTTATCATTAGATTGTGTGTCAATTCTTGTATTAACTAACAAATGAATCACTTCTCAGAGGTAAATGTATCCAGCTAAAACAACTGAGGGCCTGAGTTCTCAAAATTGGGTAATGTGCAAGGGAAAAAAATACGATAGAATTACTGCAACATACGTTCAGCTAATCTACCAGGGGCAGTAGACTCTGGAGCGAAGGCCCATGAGGTGAGGCACTCTGCTGTTGTACCCTTGAGCAAGGTACTTTACATGACGATAACAACTTTTGAGTTCCCAGGTTTCAGTAAAGTGCATTAAGATTATTTTGAATCTCTTTCTTTTGATTTTTTTTTTTTTTTTTTTTCTTCAGGTGGGTATTTGTAATATTATGCATGAACATAAAATAACATTAAAAAGTACTGCCAACCTTTTTTAGATCTCAGTGATGAAAAATTAACCACAGAGCTCTTTGAGATGTTTTCTGCAAGCTTCAAAGGAGTTGCTGTGTTGCTTTCTATCTCTCAGACTTGCACATGGTTTTCACACTGCTGAAAACACTTTGAACTGCTTAAGGCAGCGAACATCACTTTGACCTCAAAACCAATACATAAAAGCAGAATGAGAATAGACACCAGTGTAAATTCATTATATTCTGTGGCTTTTCTCAACCATTTTGAGCTGCGTTTGTAAGTATGTTACAGAACCTAATAAACATACCAACGGCCTGTAATCAATTGTAAATAATTTACCAACTTTACCAATTATTTTCTTTCAGTCATGTAAGTCCGGCAATCAACTTTTTGTGTTGCAGTTTCACCTTGATAAACTACAAACTTGTTCCGCTTTTTCAGGTAATAATGTAACTTTCAATTTTCCTATCAGTAGATAAAATGCAATGTGATAAACTCTCCACCTTCATGTGTTTAATAAGCTTTAATACCCTCAGTGGAGTAGCAACAGATTTGCTGAAAGGAAGCTTGTTTTTGTGAGGGTGTGTGTGTGTATGTATGTATGTGTGTGTATGTATATATATATATATATATATATATATATATATATATATATTGTGACAAACCACCTTGGCTGTACACGTGTGCGGGTCTTCTCTCTGGTCTTCTTAGGAGTAAAAACAAGTCATGACCCAGGGAGGAGGTTGCAAAAACAGGGCTGTGCCTGTATGTTTACTTCAAACAAAACAGAAAACAAAACCTAACTCCCACTGGAGTTGTAACTAATCTTACATAATCATTCTATTTTAAACAAAGTCTGGAATAAATATGTCTTGGCTTTGTCCTTATGAGCTACCTCTGTTTTCCAGATCACTCACCCTTTTGTCTCTCTCTTCTCTCACTCTCTCAGGTACGCCTTATATACCTGGTGAATAATTGAGGAAGTAGCACCAGGTGACCACATTAGGTGGTAGAATGGCTGCCTGAGGGTTTCTGGGAAATGTATTTGTCTAGGGTCAGTATTCTACCCTAGAGTACAGACCTTGCAGCAGACCTGGCCTAACATATCTGCCATGTATGACCCTGCCCCTTGGTTTGTCACTATATATATATATATACACACACACACGATTTTTTTTTATTATTTGCTTCTATTTGGAAATTCTACAACTGCATTTCATTTAGTGGTTAAAATTTTCACAAATACCCACTTTTTGCACACAGCATTTGGGATTTCTGCTAATGATGTACAAGCAGTCATAAGATGTAAAAAAACACACACAAAAAAACACTCATGACTTAATGACCCTGATCTGTGGGTGTCGGCAGACTGTTTTCAAGAAGTGCATTGTATACTCTGCCTCACCCTAGCTGCTGTTGCACTGTTCAGTCGCTAGTGAAGTTGATTCTAAAAGCAACTGTCATCACTCCAAAAATCTCTTAACAGTTGCTGATTGGTCGCTATTGAGTCTGAAGGTTGTTAAGGCCTGTTAAAACAAGTCAAAGTTTTAGCTGGTGCTGTTTTTCTTGTACTATACCAGCTGTGTAAAAGAAACTGAAACGGAGCCATAGATACAGTTTCAACTAGACTGACTGTATATCAGCTTTCCACATTATTATTATGATTATTATAATTACAACACCACTCAAATGAAAATGGGAAGGGGTGTCAATATTGTTTAGAGATACCAAATTGTCATTTGTCATCCACTGATGTTTCATTATACAGTAACCTTCAACTAAACAGGAAACAAACCTGACCTGTGCAATGCAAGGAGGTTTATATTTGAGTGTATCTGTCTCATTGTGGTAAGCCTGGGGTTTTTGCCAGAACAGACTGGGAAGGTTGTGTTGTGAAACTTAATAGTTTGAGATTGAATCATGCAACATCCATCAAGCCATAGTCTTTCTCATTCTCCAGTCTATCATCCTGTGGCAGCTTTTGTTTTTCTCTCCTCCATGCCTAACAGCCTAGTTTCCTTTCTTGTATTAATAACACCAGCTTGTATTGATTAGACTGTGTAAAGCGCTCTATGACAGCTCTAGGAAGGGTGCTATACCAAACGAAGATCGAATGATCGATAATGCTGTCCAAAGACACACCACAAGCATGCATTTCCAAGGGCAAAAACACCACTAACACCACTGTCAAAAGAAAGCTATGATATGTAGATTTCAGCAAAGCTCCTCTAATTCACATATTTGATGAGCATTTGGCTAGAAAATAATAAAATAAGTCCTTAAATACAAGTTTGACAAAAAGCCCTCTTCATACAAAAAGAACCATGGCAGAGGGTAATGTACATATATTCAGATTGTGGGTGTGGATACCTTCCTCAAATAAATCAAAAGAAAGTATATTAAAAAAAAGGAAAGCTATGAAAGTCAGTAGGTAATTACGTTACCTGAATAAAGCTATTTTTTAATGGCTGTATAGATCTAGAAAATAAGAGTTTACAAACAAGAGGAGGCCATTCGACCCATCGTGCTTGTTTGGTGTCCATTAATAACTGAGTGATCCAAGGATCCTATCCAGTCTGATTTTAAATGTTCCCAAATGTTCAGCTTCAACCACATCCAGATTGTGATGACTCTCTGTGTGAAGAAGTGTCTCCTGTTTTCCATTTTGAATGCCTTGAAGCCCAATTTCCATTTGGGTCCTCGGGTCCGTGTGTCCCTGCTGATCTGGAAAAGCTCCTCTGGTTTGATGCCGATGCCTTTCATGATTTTGAAGGCTTGAATCAAGTCTTCAAAATCAATTTTAAAAGTATTGCCATATCTTAGAAGTCTTGACATAAGTGAGCATACTATTTCAAGAGAAATACCATAACCCATTGTTCTACAATCTATTAAAGCGTGCGTTGGATGTTGAATAACAGGAAAACATTCACCAGCACTGGCATTGTAATAAATGGTAAGTGCTTTTTCATTTACATGAAAAGCATCTCTAACATCATAAAAAAACATAATAATAATAATAGAACCTCCTTTAACCTTCTTTTTAAAAATAATCCCTTAATTCCCTGCAGCAGCGAAAGGCCATGATATGATTTCTCAACAAAGTGCGATGTCAGGGAAATAATAGAATCTCTGGCTTCCAAATCAGTGTAAATGTCTGTAAAAGGGGGAAAATAGTGTGAGAAGAAACTAATTGCAGGAGCTCTTTTGAATGCATTTTTTTCTAACCTTCCCATACATATATCTGCAGAAAATATTTCACAACCGCAGGATCACAATTTTCCATAATATCACAACACTGCTTGTATTTCAGACTGCCGGGTAGCTGTGTCAACAGATAATTCCTGAAACTTAATTTCACAATTAGTTGGCATAGCTAAGTTCCTTAAAATCTATGTTTTATGCACTGAAAATACAGGAGGGTGTCCAAGCATTTATCACCGACTAGTTTCTGTCTTCAAATATATTTAAACTTTTCTATTTTAAGGTGGCACAAAAGTCTTTCTTGCTTGACAGGAAATTTACTTTTTATAAATAACCACAGTCAATTTTAAATACAGGAAACAAAGACATTTGATAGGATATTATGATTAATAGTAAATAAAACCAATCCTTAATACTTCTAAGAAAGTATAGAATTGTATAATGCCCGAATTTAGTTAAAAATATAAATAATAATGAGAGGTGTATAAGAATAAAAAAAATCCACAAACCTGAAATTCTTTAATGTAGGTCAGGAAATAAAAGATAAATCCAAAGGCCACTATCCATTCACACACTGCACTGGCCATACGGTAAGGGTCTTCCTAGGAGGCAGAAGGAGAATGAACAGTATGAATTGAGGCTGATCTGAGGTAAACTGAGTTTACAGAACATTAGGAACTCCTTCATAATATTGAGTCCTCTGTGTATAAATAGAATTTTGGACAACCCCAGCTGATGTATGTAGTAGGTAAATAAAGGTTATTTTTGCCTATAGACTCGCCAAATGAATGATAATGCCATGAGGACAAGATCATTGGATCCCCCGGCCCAACTAGGTAGAATAAGCCAAGGAGCGGTAATGGGGGTGCAGAAGGGAGATAAAGCAATGAATGCTGGGAAAGTGCATTTATTGTTGGATACTTATGCTTAGATTGAGGTTGACCTACTCCCGTATGGCCTTTTCTTTCAAGATATATGTATTTATCACAATTTAATTAATGTCTAAAACACATCTTTATTATACCAGCAATTGTGTTGTTAATGAGTACCTCTTTATAGGATTCCCAATGTGGATCGGAATGATTCACATAAATTGCACATATGATCACTGGTGAAGTGAAGAGTCAAGGGTTAGTGATGAAGATGATAAGGCAAAGCAGTGAAATCAACAACTGGATATTACTCTTCTTCCATGACCTTGGTAGAAGTTTGAATCATAATGTGAACCATTATGATCAAATCCAGGACTATAATTCATTCTCACTTGTGATTGCAAGCCATTTTATTTGTGAGCCAATCATGCTCTGTTTTATTATCTGTTTAGTGCAAAAGCTACACAAAAACTATAGGCTAGTGCAGATTTCTTTTTTTAATTCAAAGGATACTTGGGAATACAGCAACGACGGAGATTATGGAGATCACCATACGGACACGGCACAAGGGCAGAGAGGAGCCGTGTGGGACTGACATGTAGGAGACAATAGACTGGAGGAGAATATAAATGACGCCAAAGAGGAATGCAATGAGCGCACCAATGTCATGGACGCTTGTTATGACTGTTTCCTGCAATCACAGAAAGCAAAAACAATGAAAGGAGAAAAAAGCAGGACATGGATACACATACAGTGCCTTGGGAAAGTATTCAGACCCTTCCTGTGGTGTCTCAATTTGTAAAATTACAAAATTATGCTTAGATTTTAAACTTATTAAAAACTTGAATGCTCAAACCAAAGACATTTAAGGGTAAGATAAGTTACAGTAAATGTCAGCAAAAACTGAATGAGAAAAACAAATGTTGATTGCATATGTATTCAGACCCATCAACTCCATATTTGGTGGAAGCACATTTGTCCTTCCACTGATTTTCCATAGGATTCAAGTCAGGACTTTGACTGGGCCAGTCAGGGACATTAATTTTCTTACTCTTTGAATGTGTGCAGTAGGTTGTGTATAGAACTCTTATGATTTCCTATTTGAAAGTGACATGCCTGCAAGCTTTAAAGCAATAAAATGTGAAAACCATCAGAGGTTCTGAATATTTTTGCAAGGCACCACATATACAATATACACTATGATTTTAATAGTTGCATAACATAATATTGATAACACAACCACAAAGCACCTAACTATTCCCAGGGATAACACTGATAATTACAATGCACCATGGAAGTAGATGGTATTTCTATAATTCTAGCTCATAGGCAGTCACACACTAGCAACAAAAACTTCAGAGGATATTGTACTCTAACTGTGTTAAAAGATGTGCATGTATTTTACCATATACAGTCAATTCTATACTTATATACTTGATGTAGAACAATGCTCAGAAAGGGTGCAGTATTCTTAAGATATATAATAGTATTTTATGTACCTGGAAAGAAGCCACAACACACATCCCCATGCACCCAATTAGCCCCACATAGAATGTAATGTGATTCAGTCTTGGGTTAACTGTATGAGTTGCTTCATTTAACTTCTCCACAAACTTGTACCTTGTGTACATGGTGGCCACACCTGAAAAAGTGTGAATGGAAAAATACAAACAAGAATGAATGGGTTAGTAGTGTTCAAAATTTCCCAAGAGAAATGTATTCCACTTTAATTGTAAAATGTGAATTTGTTTTAGTATTAAAAAAACATCCACAACAATCCAGACTAAATTAATGAAATAGCACTTTGCTTTCTGTTGTCTGTGGATTTTCATTTTGTCTTTTCTACCAAGGAAAAACTCAATTTAGCTTGCAAACCCCACCTGCTATTAAGGTCTTTCAAAATCAACATATTTCTGCTTTCGGTTTCCTCAGAAAGGGAAGTTGGGCTTTGGCTTTCAGTTATGCTTCGAACTTGAGGGAAAAGCCCATGAAAAGATCACCTGCTATTTCTAGTAAATTTACATGTCTGACATCTGGCTGTGGTAGGGTTACTATAGTGATTAAATCAAAACAAGCCAGTGCAGCTCCATACCATCAGGAGAGGGCTCCAGTTTTCTTATCATGCCAGTGGATGAATAATTAATTAATATTAATCAGCACGTAATGTGAAAGCAAATTAATAAAATAAAAGTGATTGTTGAATTACCAGCAGGTTACAACACTTAACGACAAACATTGTTGATATTATACTTTATTTACAGATTACAGATTCATTAACAGATCATGACACTTTGGTATGAATGTAGAGAAGAAAAACATGCAAGTGAATACGGATCTGTATGTTCGCTGATCATAGGTATGTAAGAATTGTAAAAAGTGTGAAGAATTCAGCAATACCCAGCACCTGTTTTCACTGTTATTCATCTTATACCGTGTTTACACCATGTGCTCTCAGGATAAGTCTAAGCCTTCTCAGGGCTATGTAAAGCCAAGATATTGTATCAATACAAAAATGATTTACTTCTGTATTTACCCAAAAATGCTGAGATAACAATCATTATGCTGAAAATGCCACTTTCAGGGGTGTGTGTCCCTGTGTCACTGCAAAACAAAGGGGAAAAAGATGAAAACTTAAAAACACCACATAAACAGGCACAACAAGAACACAAATATTTAATTCGACAATTGTTTCTAAAACTTCAGAGCAAAACTAAAGTTTCTATTGGTAAAATATTTTTAAAAGGTCAATTGAAAGTTTTTTTTTTTTTTTTTACAAATCCCCTTTTCTGAAGCCAACTTCATTCTTTGGCCTGCATAGCCTGTTTGGTTCAAGAGTCTAGAACCACTTCATACCTGCATTCATTTTCAGATCATCACACTGTGTGTGCAGGTGTATTGAATAAAAGGAGTCATGAGTTAAGTTGGGTTACTATAGGGAGCTAACCAGCAATATTGTGAAGAACGATTACTGCTAATACACCATACCTTCATATTTTACCACCATATTTCTGAACAGTTTGACCTGTAATTTGTATATCAGACTTTAAATATCAGGGCTGATGATTAACAAAATGCACATTGCCCACAACCATGTATTTTGTCTCCCTCATCCGATTTCACACCTAAACAACAGCACGCCCAGACCAGAACCTCCAGGTTTACTACAGCATGCAGGTCAGCAGATCAGAAAAAATGACCAGGTAGTAAGATTCCTGGACTATGTACTGTGAATTTTACATCAATGGATGAGTCTACAACTCTCATTGTTCTTTTCCCAATCTTACCAAATGGATAAACCATATATGAGAGAGGGAGACAGAGAGAGATACTTAATGGATTGCCTAACTCAAGATATGTATCTTATATAGTCTATTTAAAATGTATGTCATTATGCTTTAATAAAGATATGTATACTATATACTTATTATATTACTGACAAATCAAGGGAAATAGTTTTTATTCCTGTGGTAGTTTACAGCAAACTGTATTTATGCTGTAATACAGGTCCCAAATTTATTTATTTTTTAACTTATTGACTGATTTATTGATCACATTAAAACATGAAGACAGATTAGGTAAGTGCATGGTTTCCCAGTCGGTCTGTAAAGTTAAAATACAGAACAATTTAGTTCTGCCTCGAGTCATACACGCAGGAAACTACTCCCACATAGCATTTACTGAAAGCAGATGTTATCTGGAAAAAATCCAAATGATCAACTCAGTGGCTAAAAAGTGAAACTGGTTTTGCTTTGTTTTGTTTGACTTGATTGATAGATCATCCAGCGTGTGATCTCCAAAATTAATTGAATGACAAAGACTTAGAACACTTTTTACACCTTCAAAAATAATTGACACTTTTGTTGTAGTACTAGGTAACGTAGCACTGCGGTCGGTATACGAGGAAGAGATGCGTTATTGTAGATAGACTGACACTATCAATTGTTTATATAATAAACCCAAAATCGATTATGTGCATGGAACTAAAATAGCCCAAATTACATATATCGACTAGTTGTAAATGCATCTCTCCTATATCAATAAAGAAAATACACATTAGTTGTTTCTCGACCAAAACTGGTAATCTGCAGTATTTGTTACAACAAGCTTGACTGATCGAAATAAATGGAAACGCATATGTTTATCCTCTGACACTTAACAATGACATCCAGCTTACCTGATATACGGAAATACTGGAGGGACGTGATGTTCGAACAAAGAGATGATGTAGGAAACGATGAAGGAGCAAGAAGACCAAATCACCAAGAAAGTCGGCAAAAAACACATCCCTTCCATTAACCAGAACATTTTGTGTGCAGTGTGTGGCAGATCAGACAGGCGGTCACAGCACTGGGATGTCGAGGAAAGTGAGGTTCAGGAGCTGCCTGAAGTAAGTTTGAACTCTGGCCATGTCTTTGCACCAATGGCAAATGGAAACTGTTACTCCGACTCGCTGCAACGAAAATGTACTGCTCGGCGGTCACGTGGGTAGTGGGAACCCGCGCGTTTGAACTCGTCCCCTGAAGCTTTGTCTCTCAGCTAATGAGTTACAGAAATATCACAGTACCCTCTTCCTGGTTGATACAGATCTTCAATTTCGAGTTCTCTTTTTTCCAGTTTTGAATAGACACGTTATGTACTCTAGAGGTGAGAGATTCCAATTCAGATAGCGGTTCCAGGCTGATGTTTGCAGCAATTTGCACATGATTAAATGTTCACAATAAATAATCCCAGAAACTAGAGGTAGTTATGGGACAGAGGGAGAGAGAAACACCAGGAAACAAAATCTGTGAAAACAAAATCTCTAACAGATAAAAAAAAATGGGTGTACAATTTGCAATTTCGGCAATATTGCAATGTGCAATTTGGTCAAAATATCAAAAAGCAATCTCAACAAAAGTAAATATCCATTAAATAAGTCAGCCAATTTCACAGTCATATCATTCCTCATACATTGAACCAATGTCATCATCTCCTTTCAGCAAGCAACCTTCATTTAAAAAACAAATAAACCATACAATAAATAAGCATGCCAAATAAATGAAAGAACCACAGTTTCTACACAATAATTCTAATATAAAATGCATTACAAGCACTTCAATATTAACCCCGAAACACCTGTAACAAACCAAATTGGTTAATTGATGTTTAAGCCATTACACAAATATTAAATTATTAATCAGCACTATGTTTCCTTAATCTTATTACAGTAATGCATAATTAAGTTCATATATATATATATACACCGATCAGCCATAACATTATGACCACTGACAGGTGAAGTGAACATCACTGATAATCTCGTTATTATGGCACCTGTCAGTGGGTGGGATATATTAGGCAGCAAGTGAACATTTTGTACTCAAACTTGATGTGTTAGAAGCAGGAAAAACGGGCAAGCGTAAGGATCTTAGTGACTTTGACAAGGGCCAAATTGTGATGGCTAGATGACAGGGTCAGAGCATCTCCAAAACTGCAGCTCTTGTGGGGTGTTCCCAGTCTGCAGTGTTCAGTACCTATCAAAAGTGGTCCAAGGAAGGAAAATCGGTGAACCGGCGACAGGGTCATGGGTGGCCAAGGCTCATTGATGCACGAGGGGAGCGAAGGCTGGCCCATGTGGTCCGATCCAACAAACGAGCTACTGCAGCTCAAATTGCTGAAAATGTTAATGCTGGTTCTGATGGAAAGGTGTCAGAACACACAGTGCATCGCAGTTTGTTGCGTATGGGGCAGTGTAGCCTCAGACCAGTCAAGGTGCCAATGCTGACCCCTGTCCACTGCTGAAAGTGCCTACAATGGGCACGTGAGCATCAGAACTGGACCACGGAGCAATGGAAGAAGGTGGCCTGGTCTGATGAATCACAAGTTCAAAGTGTTGACTTTGCCTCCAAATTCCCCAGATCTCAATCCAACCGAGCTTCTGTGGGATGTGCTGGATAAACAAGTCCGATCCATGGAGGCCCCACCTCACAATTTACAGGACTTAAAGGATCTGCAGCTAACGTCTTGGTGCTAGATACCACAGCACACCTTCAGAGGTCTAGTGGAGTCCATGCCTCGACAGATCAGGGCTGTTTTGCTGGCAAAAGGGGGACCTACACAATATTAGGCAGGTGGTCATAATGTTATGACTGATCGATGTATATATATATATATATATATATATATATATATATATATAATTATGGACAAGTACTAGTATAAAAATGGTATTAATGCTATTAAAAATGTTATTGGGTTGCCTGGAGGTGAGGCGATAAACCCCTCTTAAAATGCATATGATTTGTGGGCTTTACATTGGCATCAGAAGTGTGGGATGGAAACCCATGGCTCATGGGGAGTGGAAAGCGGGCAGAGTACCTGCAAAGAGGAGGTAGGCCCGAAGGCTGCACTGCTACTGGGCTGCCTTCAGAAAGGGCCTCAACACCACTTAGTGTGAGTGGTGGATTCGGCAGGCAGAGAGACCAATGCCCATCTGGCAGTTCTGGCAAATGCCTGTGCACTTCAGGGGACAGTGGGTTGGTCCTCGTATGATTTCTTTTTTTTTTTTTTTAATAAAAGCAAATGTAATCAATGTCAAAATAACACACTCTCTACTTATTTTTTAAAAATATTTTTGTATTTGCCCTGTTTTGTATGTTATTTACACACTCAACTGCCTGTGTTGCCTTCTCTTCCTGGTTTGTAAGCCAGTGATATCTTTCACACAGGCCTTCGTTTGTCGATTTCCATTTTAAACAAATGTGTGAAGCCAGCTGATTTTGAACATTGTCACAATTTTACGAATTTGGGCAAAAAATCAGAGGAAAAAAAAAATCTCTAGAAGCCAGTGCTGAAAAATGAAAAAGTAATGATTTGTTCGATTGTCCTCATGATCCATTGAGTCAGAATATTCCTCAGCCTAGTAAAGAGAAAACGCCAGCTCAAGAAAATTACTCTGAAATTGTAATTGGTCACATAAGTGAAAAAGAGCAATCGGCAGAGCTAACAACAGGTGATCCAGTACCAGCTTGCCAGAACAGGGCAAGTGCAGTGGAATAGTGCAGGATTTAAATGAAACTCCTATCTTTCTCGTGTAGCGTCTACTACTACATTCAAATACTTTGCTTGTGATAATGCAAAGTCAATATTTGCCCAGAACTGTACACAGTATTCCAGATAAGATCTAACTAGTGCATTGTACAGTCTTAACATTACTTCCATTGTTTTAAATTATACACTATGGACAATATACCATAGCATTTTGTCTGCCATTTTTGTTCCTTCCCACATTGTTTGGATGGGGAAAGTGAGGAGTCTACATAGACTCCTAGGTCTTTCTCATGTGTTACTTCTTCAAGTTTAATTCCTCCCATAGTGTAATTATTGTGGACAAATTTCAATAAAAACTGAGAGTGTTCTAAAACTTTTGACTGGTAGTGTAAGTCCCTTTGAATAAGCTGTGCTGTCAAAATTGTATCTTCTGAGCCACCTATTTTAGTATCATCTGCAAATTTGAAAAGTTTGCTATTTATCCCAGAGTCCAGATCATTAATATAGATTAGAAAAAGCACAGGCCCTAATTCTGATCCCTGTGGAACTCCACTAACAACCTCACTCCAGTTAGAAACAACTCCTCTAATCGACACCCTCTGTTTCCTATACATCAACCAGTTCATAATCTACTTACATTACCCTGAATGCCTACAGCTTCCAATTTGAGGATCAGTCTTTGGTGTGAAACCTTATCAAAAGCTTTTTGAAAATCTAAGTATATCATATCATATGCTTTCACGTGATCTACAGCTGCAGTTGCAAGTTCAAATAATTCTAATAGATTAGTAAGACATGATCTGCCTCATCTAAACCCATGTTGACTATCTCCAAGAATATGGTTTTCATTAAGATGCTCCTCTATTTTCTGTTTTACAAGTAATGCAGGTGAGACTGATTGGTGTATGATTTCCTGGCTCAGTTTTGTCACGTTTTTTGTGGATATGTATGACATTTGGAGTTTTCCTGTCAGTTGGCACATACCCTGTTTTAGGTGTCATTTGGAATATTTGAGTTAGCGGCCTATAAATAATTTCCCTAATTTCTTTAAGTACTGTTGGAAATATACCATCTGGCCCAGGTGATTTGTTTGTTTTTAATTCTGCTAGTCCCTTTAGTACCTCCTCCTCATTTATCCTGATCTCTCTTAGGATTTGACTGGACTGATTGTTAACCTGAGGCATGTTTTCCCATTTTTTTCTTTTGTAAAAACCTCTGTGAAATACTAATTTCCATTTTTGCCCTTTATCTGCTTCACTTCCTCCTTTATTGACCTCTTGCTGTTGTAGTATTGAAAAAAACTCTTTGCATTAGTTTTAGCTCCATGAGTTATGTTTCTTTCTATTTCCCTCTTTGCTTTCCTGATCCCTTTCTTAAGATATCTTTGCAGCTCAACATATTCTATGTATTTTGTTTTGTCTCCATCCCTTTTGTATGCACTATACAGCATTTTCTTTCGCTTGATATTGTTCTGCATAGCTCTATTAAACCATTTTGGCCAATGTTTTTTGGTCCTCAATTTGCTAAGTTTTGGTACAAATTGCTCCTGAGCCTCTAGTAGAATATTCTTAAAATATAACCATCCATTTTCAACTGAATCTGTTTCCAGTGTGCTCCAGTCTACCTCTTCTGAGTGCAGCCTCATACCTTCAATGTTTGCTTTTCTAAAAATGTAGACCATTGTTTTACATTTGGACCTTGTTTTTTGAAAGAATGCCTCAAAGCTAACCATATTGTGATCACAATTTGCCATTGGTTCTCTAACTAGTGTCCCTCTGACTCTATCTTGGTCATTTGAAAAGATCAAGTCAATGCATGCACTCTCCCTGGTTGGTTCCCTGACAAATTGAGTTAGAAAGCAATCATTTACCATCTCAACCATTTCTATTTCTGCTTCTGTAGTATCCAACTGGGCTTTCCCAGTCTATGTTTGGGAAATTGAAATCCCCCATTATAACAGCCACATCCTTGCTACATTTCCTGGCCTACTGATCACCCCGGGCATGTTTGTTTAAAGTATATTGTTTAGTATTTTTTCTTTGTGAATATTTTAAATATACAACAACAATCAAAAAGCATTTAATGTCTTATATTGATAATTGTTTCCATGTTGTTTATGTTCACGTTGAAAGTTATGACTTGATATTGTGACTCATTTATATATTTTTAAACCAGCCTCAACCTTGCAATATCAGTCATGGTCATAAATGAAATTTTTTCTGAAGTAACTGCCTGAAGACATGAAGATGTTTTTTATGTGTTTTGTGACATTTCCCACATAACATTGTAAAGTGCATATGAGTCTTGTGTGTGCGTTGCTGATTCCTGCTCAATTGTTTCCGATTAGATGAGATGCAGGGCCCCGAACAACACCTGGCTTCGGAGGATGAAGCAAGTGTCCACGGCATTGAAGTTGCAGAGGCACTGAATGAGGTAAACTATTGCTATTCCCTCCCAGACTCACCTTGTTTGTTTGTTCTGAAATACTACAGGACATGATGTGAAAGTTGCTTCGACACGCTACTGCGTTTTCCTGATAATTAAATATAGACACTGCTGGACTGTTCTCAGTCTGGTGTACTGAGAGGAACTAAAGTAAATATTTTCAGTGGATCAATGACAAATTCTAATCACTGCTGTGTTATCATTTACTCCTGAAGGATTCAGCTTTTTTGGATAATTTTATCAATGCTTCACACATTTTAATTGCATATGCATGTGACAGCTCCTGGTTACTGGTATATACAGTTTTGGTTACAGATGTTCAACCCCCCCTTTTTTCTTTATTAGGGGTAATTGATTTTTTCCATTCAAGTTAATTATATTGTTAATTGAATTGTTAGTTGTTAATTAAATTATACTTATTTATCAATTCAGTATTTTGTAAATTCCTAATTCTGCCTAGGGAAAACTATCTTCGGAGAAGAGATTCTTATTCTCATATACTAATACATTATGTGAATTATTTGAACATTGGTTTTATGCTGTGCTGTGTTGCTTTTAAATGGAAGTTTATTTTTGTTTAGTTTTTTCTATTTCTACAAAACTGTTATATTTTGAATGAGAAAATTCAATCTCTCAAATTCGATAATTTAAGTCACAATGATTCCTACTGGGTATTGCAGGTCTGTGATTTTGAAAATGGTAGGTTGTGTTTCCCCAGAAAACCAAACCAGTGTTCAAATGAAGACTGTGAATGTGTGTGTGCGTGTGAATGTGAATGTGAGAATTAACCTTTTGTTTTTGTTTTGTTGTGTATTTCTATCGTAAAGGCTGTGTCTCTGAGACTTCAGCTGACCAAGGCGGATGCTGAGCACCTTCAGCAGCAGGAGAGAAACCATTGGCTCTGTCTGCAGGAGAAACGTGACGCAGAGTCGTCCAGCCTGCTGGAGATCATCATTGGCATATATTGCCAATAGCCTGGAGAACGAGAAGACCCTCCTCCTGGAGACCATGCAGAAAGAGATAGACCAGGCCCACACACACCTAAAACTCCTGGAGGAGCAGCTGACCGAGTCCTCGTTTTGCCAAGAGACAATGCAGTAGAGGATGGCCCAGACGCAGTGGCAGCACATGCTCCAATAGTAAATGCATCGACGTGCATGTATATGGAAGCAAAATCTTGCTGTATACCTACGTGAAATCTCACTGTATATGGAAGTATTTCACTATATGCGTCTCGAGGTATAGTGTACGCATCTCAGGGTATAGTGTATCTGTCTCAGTATATAGTGTGTGCGTCTCGGTATATAATGTGTACGTCTCAGTGTATAGTGTGTCCGTCTCACCACTGCCTCACTAATCCCTCTAACATCATATCTCTGCCCCTCCCCTACTCTTCTGTCCCCTCCATTCCCCTCACAGGAGGTCTGTGGAACTGCCACTCAGCTTCCAACGAGGCCAACTTCATCTCCGTTTTTGCCTCCCACCTCTCTCTGGATTTCCTTGCTCTCACGAGACATGGATCTCCCCTGAGTACTCAACCACCCCTGCTGCCCTAGCCAATCTGTTTGTCCTGTCCCACTCCCCTCATCCTACTGGACTGGGAGGAGGGACATGCCTGCTGCTCTCCCCTTCCCTCCCCTTCTCTGTCCCCCACTTTCTCTCCTCTATTTCAACTAACAGCGTTGAATTCCATGCAGTAGGACTCACCTCTCCCTCTCACCTTTTACTTCTAGTTCTCTCCTCCTGGTCCACTCACCTCCTTACTGGATGAACTGGACTTACTTCTCTTCTCCCTCTCCTCACACTCCTCACCTAACATCCTCCTCGGAGACTTCAACATCCACCTCTACAACCCCTCCTCCACTATTTCAACTTTTCCCTCTCTCCATCTCCCCCCACTCAAAGGGCCGGCCACCAGCTGGATCTTGTATTCTCAAGAGACTACCCTTCTACTACCCTTCTACTCTACGTGACACCCCTGGACATCTCAGACCACCACTTCATCTTTTTCTCCCTTTTCTCCCCTCCAATCAAAGAGTGATTGGAAGTAAGTCTTCTTAGCTGAAGTGAGTGAGGAGGAGAATGTGGACAGTAGAGAGCGGTAGAGCGGTAGAGATCGAGGGCAGCTGGGAGCTTCCACTTCTGTTCAGCGGCACGCAGACTGGATTGGCCACTGCACAAAATTAATATTGACAAATGAGGGCAAAGATGATTGAGTATTTCAAGGTGGGGGGACTGAGGGTCCTCCCCCAGAAGAGTTTGACAATTGGAGACCTGAGGGGTGTACTACGAAACGAGGTAACTGGGTTATCCAGGTAACTTCAGTAGTAACTTTGTGACATCGGGTGTAACTTTCCGATTAACCCGTACTACGAAAGGTGGATAAGTTTTACCCAAGGTAGGCTGTGATGGCAATTAATTACGCTGCATCTCTAAACTGCTCCGAGCACGTTATCTTCGTGGTTAATTCGATGTTACTCTAAGCACCGCCCTACGCCCACAATCTTGTCGGGAAAAATGCTGGCACATTTGGAAGACCCAACACTGTCGCACGGATTGTGAGAGGCTCACTCCGCAGGACGAGGGTGTTTAGAGACCGTGCAACTCCTCTATCTTACCACGATGATACTCTATATGAAAGATATCGATTCTCATCTGAGGGAATTCAGTATCGTAACACCTGTTTCTAGGGCCAGATGTCTCCAATGCCACTCGCCGGAGTAATGCCCTCACTGTTAAACAGCTTTGCGGTATTTTGCCAGCGGACACTTCATGTATTCCATCGGTGATGCTGAACATCTGAGCAGGAATACTGTATGCCGTGCAGCTCGCAAGGTGGCACTTGCTCTCACTAAACTGCTGGATCATTTAAGCGTTCTAAAGATCAAATGGGCTTTTTATGCGATCGCAGGTAATTCGCAATATAAATATACTTGGTCTATTTTTAATATGCATAGGCTGGACCTATATACAGACCATAGGAATACAGAGGGTGATTTGTGCGATTGATTCTACGCATATCCCCATTAGAGCAGTGGTTCCCAAACTGTGGGGCGCGCCACCCTGAGGGGGCGCAAGACCCTTTATGGGGGGACGCGGGGAAAGAGCTGAATGTGTAAAAAGTCAAGACGAGACACAAGAAATCCACGAGGGGATCTGACAGCTGTTGATTGCCGCGCCACTGAAATCGCACTGGATAAACTGATATATTTTGCATCAACCTATCTCGACTTTTTCTACATTACACACATTAAAAACAAACTGTAGTGTGGCGACTCGCAAGATTGGAAATTGGGTCTCGGTTATTGGATTCTTCCATATCCAGTCCTGGCCAATCAGAATAGAGGATTGCCGGGCAGCAGTGTCTGTGAAAGCCGCTAATTGGTAGTTTCAGATCAAAATACACAGCAGTTTATATTAGGTGATAATTACGGTAAAATAAATACATAACAATCACTTGCAGCTCCAAAATGTCATCGAGTGGTGGGAAACGAGCTCGCCAGGACTCTGCTGCAATATTAAGAAACGCATACAAAAAATACATTAAATGCGATAATGCAATGTGACAATACTCATCTAACACAACTGTATTAAATAAATTCAGAAACATACCTGTGCGTTCAAGTTCCAGTGAAAACAAAATATATAGCAATAGCTGGCTGTATGTCTTTTAATTATATTAGTTTGTTGCTCCTCTTTCCTTTTCTGTCATTGCTAGTTTCGCAGAAGGGTGTTTGACTTTTAGGTAGGTTAACATACCAGCTGTAGATGTGTGGTACATTAATTGTACTGCACATATTATACACTTAACAGTGTTTTAATTTACTTTGTCAAAGTATTTCAAAGCAGAAATTCTCTGAGAGGAAGCCATTGGTCGCGTTCTTGTAGCGCCAATCGACCGTACAGGCTTCAAAATAAAATTATTATTATTATTATTATTATTATTATTATTATTATTATTATTATTATTATTATTATTATTATTATTATTATTAACTATCGAATGTTAGATTAACTTGTCGATAGTGGCCATCTTTAACAAATAGTTGTAATATATATATATATATATATATATATATATATATATATATATATATATACACTCACCTAAAGGATTATTAGGAACACCATACTAATACTGTGTTTGACCCCCTTTCGCCTTCAGAACTGCCTTAATTCTACGTGGCATTGATTCAACAAGGTGCTGAAAGCATTCTTTAGAAATGTTGGCCCATATTGATAGGATAGCATCTTGCAGTTGATGGAGATTTGTGGGATGCACATCCAGGGCACGAAGCTCCCGTTCCACCACATCCCAAAGATGCTCTATTGGGTTGAGATCTGGTGACTGTGGGGGCCAGTTTAGTACAGTGAACTCACTGTCATGTTCAAGAAACCAATTTGAAATGATTCGACCTTTGTGACATGGTGCATTATCCTGCTGGAAGTAGCCATCAGAGGATGGGAACATGGTGGTCATAAAGGGATGGACATGGTCAGAAACAATGCTCAGGTAGGCCGTGGCATTTAAACGATGCCCAATTGGCACTAAGGGGCCTAAAGTGTGCCAAGAAAACATCCCCCACACCATTACACCACCACCACCAGCCTGCACAGTGGTAACAAGGCATGATGGATCCATGTTCTCATTCTGTTTACGCCAAATTCTGACTCTACCATCTGAATGTCTCAACAGAAATCGAGACTCATCAGACCAGGCAACATTTTTCCAGTCTTCAACTGTCCAATTTTGGTGAGCTTGTGCAAATTGTAGCCTCTTTTTCCTATTTGTAGTGGAGATGAGTGGTACCCGGTGGGGTCTTCTGCTGTTGTAGCCCATCCGCCTCAAGGTTGTACGTGTTGTGGCTTCACAAATGCTTTGCTGCATACCTCGGTTGTAACGAGTGGTTATTTCAGTCAAAGTTGCTCTTCTATCAGCTTGAATCAGTCGGCCCATTCTCCTCTGACCTCTAGCATCAATAAGGCATTTTCGCCCACAGGACTGCCGCATACTGGATGTTTTTCCCTTTTCACACCATTCTTTGTAAACCCTAGAAATGGTTGTGCGTGAACATCCCAGTAACTGAGCAGATTGTGAAATACTCAGACCGGCCCTTCTGGCACCAACAACCATGCCACGCTCAAAATTGCTAAAATCACCTTTCTTTCCCATTCAGACATTCAGTTTGGAGTTCAGGAGATTGTCTTGACCAGGACCACACCCCTAAATGCATTGAAGCAACTGCCATGTGATTGGTTGGTTAGATAATTGCATTAATGAGAAATTGAACAGGTGTTCCTAATAATCCTTTAGGTGAGTGTATATATATATATATATATATATATATATATATATATATATATGTATTAAATAACTAGTACAATTGTATGAAATGGAAAGAGAGGGTTACTGTATCTTCTGTAACTATGTTGATTCAGGCTCATCCGTACTAGATGCTGTTAAGAATAGGTTCATGCATAGAGAGATTCCAATGTAAATGGACAAATAAAATTGTGAAAAGTGAAATGCAAACAAGTTTTAAAGTATACTCATCATTCGTAAATGTTAGGGCTTTAAAAAATAAATAAATGGTAATATAAATATGAACGTGTGGGACATGGGGGGGGCGAGCTGTGACCCAAATGTTTTTGGTAGGGCACCACCCAGAAAGTTTGGGAACCACTGCTTTAGGGTCAATTTCAGAGATGTAGCCCATGTGTAGGCTATAATTTAATTATCCTAATTGTTTTCACATATTGAGATAGACTATTTACGTGTCCTTACATCTCAATCATATTACAAATAAAAGAAGAATCCGTAAGACAAAATAGAGAACATATGACAAGAATACTGCTCTTACGAATTTACTTGGCAATCCGCTACCAGCAAGTCTCCCTAGCTTTGTTGTCCACCACGGTGTTACATTTAGCCGTAAAACTTTGTTTAAACTCCTCAAATGCTGACATTATCAGCGTGCATTATTCCGGGGACGATACGGCGCACAGACACTGCGCACACATTGAGCCTGCGCCGCCGGACGCGCACGAACTCCAGTAAACACCGAGTCAACCAACTGACATCTTACTCACCGTCGTAGTACCGTTTAACACCAGTTTAGGTAGAGTTTGTCAACCTTGACTTTCGATGATAACCCCAAGTTAAATCTGAGTAGGTTAAACTCCATTCGTAGTACACCTCTCTGAAATGCGCGATTCTGAGTCATTTCGAAGTCGAAAAACATTTCAAAATCTCCATGAAATCAGGCATATTTGGACTCAAACATTTATTTGCTTCACAACCATATAACACCAGCGAAAAATCACATATCAATCGATATTATGCAGGCAAACTAGGCGCGGTTTCTGGTGCTTGTCACAGAGATACATTTCTGTGTGTCTTTGTAATTGAAACTGGTGAGGATGCACAACTCTCGATTTGTGCGCTGCTAGAAATATGCGTCTGCATTGGAAATCAGCTGTTTCCGCCGCTGATATAGGAGTTTCTAGGTGAATATAAACAGCGTCCACCAAAGCGTTTTTTTGCTGAGGTCGGCTTTTTTAAAACGCCGGCAGCGTGACGCGGCGCTGAGCGTCTTTTTCACGCTGAGCGCTGGGCGTTTTTTCCTGGTCGCCGAGAGTTGAAAAATGTTCAACTTTGGGTAAAACGCAGCGCTCGTCACTGTCACTTTTTACCCAGCCGTCCAATCACAGTGGAGAACAGTGCCCGTCTGTCCTCTCTCTCTACGCACTTCAGCCTTCCCTCTACCTTGTGCCGACATTGTACAGTCAGTATTTGTTAGCAAAACCAACTATCTGCGACATTAGGCACTTCAACACATGACTTCCGCGGATATTCCGTATCACAGCCCTGAAACAGTGCTGAAGCCTTGCAGTCAGGCGCTTTCAGACGAGCGCCTGGCGTTTTCAGCTGCGGAAAACGCTTTGGTGGCCTAATTAATTAAATGATAGTTACCGAAACATTTTTTGGCTGAACTTTCTAATAGCCCAGTGAAGAATGTGAGGTCACTGTGAGCTCACAGGGAACACAGTGTGAGCTCCATGTGAGCTCCCTCTGAGCTAAATCTGTAACCACTCAGAGAGGTCACAGTGAGCTCACACTGAGAGCTGACTGTGAGCTAACTATGCTCACACTGTGGGTTCATTGTGACATGGATATTCAGTAATTAGATTCAAGACACACACACAGTAATATGTTCAGAAATGTATTTATTAGTGATCTGTACAATGTTTCAATTTGATGAAGCACTTAGAGTTCTGCTGTCTTCATTTTGTTCAATTTTCCTCGTTTTACTTCTACCGCCACCTCATCATGAAAATGCTTCAAACATTCTGGAATAGAAAATCAAGCTGTAAATACAACACAATTTGTGGAATATCAATGAAAATTAATGCGTGTTAATGTTTGGTAACAGTTTAATTATTTTACCTTACCACGTAGCACAATCCAGTTAGCTATACATATTGCAAGGGGGAAAATCACAATTGTAATAATGTGATTACACTTACTGAAAATCCCTCAAACTCCTCTACTTTGTCGACCAACTGGTTGTGTTCATCCTCATCAGGAATTAATTTTATTAGGATTGATCCCTCATGATGATTCCTTGATTCTGCTCCAGATGCTCCAATTTTTGTTTTAAGAATGATAAATTGAATATTAGTATTTGCTGCAAGACAAAAAAGGTAAAGAACAATTATAGCATCAATTGGAAGAATGAAAATACTTACAAATTACTTAATTTTAAAGAGAATCCATATTTTTCCACCTGCATTGACTTCAAGCAAACAGACAATGATCAAATATTTTTCATTACAAATGAAGACCATACCTGATGTCAGGGAGCGGACGTGGCCTTCACTGAATACACTAAAGAAAAATAAAGTGATCATTATTTAATCTTATTTCACATTCATAAATGTAGTCATAAAAAACTATCTTTGAAAATGAGGTCAAACAGTATATCCAAAGTATTTCAGCCGCCACCAATTCTAAACCATTAATAACTCTTAGTGGGTCTGTTTCTCTATAATGTAATTGTTGTATTGTAATAAAACTCTGGCGTTTTTTAGTTTTTAGTTTTGTTATTGTTACTGTAGCCCGTTTTAAACTTAATTAACACTAGAGTGGTTATAGCCGCTTTTTGTGCAGCTTTCGCAATTCAAAAGTGCGAATGTGAATTTCTCCCGCATATCTGTTGTGTTATTAAATATTTCAATTAAATACGCCGTTTCAGATGGAAAATCCTCATAATTAATACGTTATAAATACTTTCTTCTCAAACCCCCGGACCTGCGGTATAATATAGCCGACAAACTGGTCTTTGTAATACATCAGTAAGTGTGAAAGAATTATAATCGTGTTGGTTGCTGAAACACGTGCTTTTCTACAGCTAGTCATTATTATCATTATTTTATTAGCAGATCTGCACTGAGCTCTCGCCTGTCCGGACCGGCTCAGCAAGTTTCTAACTTTCCTTGGAATTCAGTCAAACCCGGGATCCGGATCAAAGCCTTGATCAGCCATTGATCATGATAATGAAATAACGCGGTGCAGCGGTGCGGTCTGTTGTAGCGCATGTCTGCCATTTCAAAGCGCTTCACTTTGCACAGGATGTGATGTCTTAGTTTTATGCTTTTGTATAATTGGTTATTTATGTTTTATAAATGTATAAATCTGCTTAGATATGTGCATACCGATGTATACACCACTTTTAATTTTCACTTAAGTTTTAGCCTAGTCTTTATTTTTCCTCACACAGCCGTGAGAGGGGGTTGTAGCATTATGTGGTCCGTGGTCCGGACCACTCGGACCATATCGAGTGAGTGCCAGGGACCATATCGATCGAGTGGTAATATCAGGGGCGGTTGTAGACTACAAGGTTTAGGGGGGCTACGAAACAATGCCCAGGATCGGTGTGGGGGCGGGGGGTTGTGCGGAGTGACTTCTTCACTCTTGGGTTCCTATGTTGTATTGTTTTTAGGGGGGCTGAGAGAAAATACAAGGGGCGGCTGACGGGGTTTTGTCGGACTGTATGATCGCGCCGTTACTTCATAATCGTATTTTTTTAGGTGGGCTGACAAAATACAGGGGGGTTGAAGCCCCTCTAAATAGGGTCTAGCGCCGCCACTTGGCTGTATGTGAGGTAGCCAAAGCACAATAACATCACAATCAATGGTATGGAATATAATGTACATTATATTTATATTTATCAATATTACCAACAAGGACAGTAATACATACTTATATCAGCTCGTATTAATCAATTATTGTCAATATTTATTAATTCATTCAAGTAAAGTCTGCCACGATATCATAACGTGTTTCTCTGGTGGCTGCGTGGTCGCGACACTGCTGACTGGTCTATAGCGAGTGGTCCGAGTGGTCCCTGCACTGGTCCCTATTGCCGGCGCTGTAATTGCGGTGCTCTGTGTGCTGTGAATTGCGAGTTCCTGCACTACAGTGAAGACTGCTTTATCTGTTCCTGTTAAACAGAGTACAGTACAATGCACGGTCTCCTACAGCGAACTAACCACTCAAACTGTTCCATTACTATTTGGTAGTTTTATATACAGTATTGTCTATTTTGCGTCTCTATAATAAAATGCACATTACATTAACTAAACACAAATAAGTATGTTTTCCTTAGTGTGCTGAACGAATAGTAAATGCATAAAGCATGAACAGGCAATGTTTGTGAGTGGTCACGTTTCTCTACTCTAACGCGATCTTGAGTGCTGTGACTGGGCACTGCTGTGTGTTATGCTCTGTTGTGGTTCCGAGTGGTCCGCACTGCGATGGGCTGTACACTGCGCTGTGTATAGTGAGTTGGCTCAGACAGTTATGTAATATGTATTTACTTTTTGTTTATGTTTTTCTTCCCTTTGTTTATATATATTTTTTTATTTAGCATTTTTGTGTAGCCTATCACAAGGCTGAAATTATCTGTTGCGAGTGTATTGACAGCTTGTTTTCTAAATATATCTGTGTACGCATTTGTCTGTCGATAGGAATATAGTCTAATTGTATTACTGGATTTACAGTACGGTGAAGGGCAGAGCGAATTCTGAAATGTATAAATGAAAATACAAACCGTTAACTTTACATACAAAAAAGGAAAAAAAAATGTATGAATCAATTGCATGACACAATATTACATAATATGAAATCTATCCTAATAGTGAGACTTCCATCATCTGGCAAGAATGACTCAATACTACATTAATTCTGACAAAAGTTTTTAATAAAAGAAAATAAATAAAACATGAGTCTCATTACTTAACTTTACAACTGCATTCTATATTGGGGCTTTCACTGTACTTGTCATTATACTTACCATATGATTATGTTTAAGGTCCATTAAAGTGCATATACATCTCTATTACTTTGTTACCTCTCAGCCTTAATTGTTATGCTTATTTGCAATTTGTTTTAAATGATGGAAATACAAAATTGATTATACCTTATAAATTAGTCAAATTGGATGTGAATATGGAAATTATGTTAATTTCTAAATTGATTTCACTTAGTACACTAAATTAGATTGGACACTGTTGGCTATAAAAGGCAATGGAAATTGAGGATTTGAGATTCATTTGTCTTCTTTTTTGAAGCCTAATGTACAAACACACCAGCACTCAAGCAACAAACTCAGCCTACGTATGTTTTTTTTTTTTAAAGACATTATTGTTCAATCAGTGGTTACAGTTTCTGCTTCAAGAGCTAGATTGTAACCTTTAAAAAACAACAATAATGTTTAATGTTTTTTGGACTTTCTCGTGTTTCCAGGAATGGAAACTCAGCAATCTTTTGGGATTACTACATAATCTTCAAATTTTGATAGGCCCTTCTGAAGCTAATGTGACTTCTGCCTGAAATCTGCAGAATCCTGCATGCTTTTCTAATATTTTGATGATGATCTGAAAAAAAAGTGCATCAGTTACCTGTTAGAGATCAACATTGCAGTGTTAACTGTGGATACTCATTATTTAATTCATAAATAGTGTGACATTTTTCACATACATGGTTTGCCTATGTAAGCAAAAGCAGTCCTAGCATGGCTATCATATATTGCATGGTAATGCAAATTGTAAAATATTTAAAACTATACAAAATAAATATTTACCTCTGGAGCCAACACATCTAGCAATAATGATGTATTCTTATACGTCATGTCCAAGTTCACAGCACTTTTTCTTTTTTGTCTGCAAAAGAAAGGGAGATCACATAACATAGTACCAACACTTCTGACTGCTATCAACATCAATGACAGTGAAATACTCTGTGTAAATGTACTTGCCTCTTTTTCATCAAGTATTGACATCCTCATTTTTAGTGTCTGTTTCAGTTTTGGCATATAGGAAGGGTTTTGGAACAGAAACATCCGGTTTGATTTATTTTTGCCTCTCATTAAGTCATGCACCAGTTTCTGTTGGATAAACAATATATCAATATCACATTTATTTCAGGTCCTCTCTCCAATTAATAATATCCATTTAAACTTGAAATAGCATTATTTACTTTCCTATGCATTACATATATTTCAGTGTTTTATATAAACTGGAGATATGTGCTTTATTCCATGTAAGTATAATAACTTACGGTAAAGCACATTAAGATTACTTGAGAATATAACCTTTTGTACAAATAATATTATTGTTAATTTTGATTTACCTTAATTTCTTCATCATCAATTAAAGCACCAGCTCCTCCCATCCTAAGAAGTGTTTTTACACTGCAATATATAAATCATTTATAACCAAGCATTGACTGTCAGGAAAACATTTTAGTGTAACATGAAGCATATATTTCAGTTTGGAGAGTATTGTACAAACCATGCATGAAAATATTTTCAGCATGTTGAGCTGTAAACCTGCAGTATATCAATTAATAATCCAGTTTGTATTGCAGGTGAAGGCTTTATTTAAATCAAAATCATATCTTTATGTATTACTGTCACAATTTGATAGGTGGTTGAAAAATAAATGATGCAAACCTTTGAAAGTGGTATGGACTTGGACTATGGACTCTCTCAACAAGGTCCTCAGGTGTTACCTCTGCACAGTCCGTGTGAAGTCAACCCTTGCAATCATCACATTGGATCCACTGCATTGTTTTTTCTTCCAGGTACAGCATTCTAAAATGTGGAGCAGAGAATGTAATTAGAATATTTTTTACATTCTTTTAATATTGATCTTGCTAGAATAAAAGTTACCCACTTCTTTCCAGTTGTACTTCTTTGGTAAATGCAGGCACTGATATCGCTGGCCATGCACAAAGCTGATTTAAATGTTGTATTGAATAAACATACGTACATCCTTTATCCCAGAAGTTGCTTGTTTTATCCTCACATTGACAATCTTTAAAATAAAACAAAGTTATTTTAAATGAAAAAGGACATATCATGTTCATACAATTGAATTTTACAAAGAAGCCTTACTTACACTATCTGTCAGCCAGGGTCCACCACCCCAATTCTTATGCGTTTCTTCTTCAGCAAAAAGAATGTATGGGGGGCACAAACTTTTAAAGTGGCTGTAGTCATCTCCACTGTAATCACTGGGTCGAATTCATTCATTCTTAGAAATTCCTTGTTTATCTTTTCATTATGAAGATGGAAAAACTAGCCGTAAAGAAAACATGTAATGGGTGTCTTTCATTTCTGAAAGGAAATAACGGCTTGAGGAAAGTTCCCGGTTAACTGTCTGGCTTCGGAGGTATTGACGATTCCTAACAGCTCAGGCAACAGTTTCATACTTTTTAATCTCTCCTCTGGCCTCTTCTGGTCTTTTTCATGAAACCGGTCATACAGAGAATAATGTTAATTTGTCCCAGTTAATGGATGCACTTGAGTGTATCTTTCACACGGCACTTGCTCAGTCTTCACAGTAAAACCTTTAAAGTGCAGCGCAGCTATCCAGGGCAATTCTATGTTAAGTGTGTCATCTAGGGCATTGTTGATATTGACTTCTGATGCTTCACAGAGCCTGCCATCATGTGGTTGAAAATACTTCTGTGAGGTCCGGTTGTTGGTGTGTCTTGCGACTCTGCCTGCAATGCCTGCATATAGATGTTTGGAGGGTGTCTGAAACTTAGCAAACCATCCGCATGATCTCTTGCCGATTCTTGCCACCACAGTGGTGATGAGTAATAGACCACAGAGTGCATACACCCCATATGCAAAACTCCACCTGGACAGCAAGGAAATTAAAGATTAAGACAACCAGAAATCAAGTTTTTGAAACTTCTAAAACAAGTAATCATGCTTTTGACTGATTTCTTTATATTGTTTTTCAAAATATACATACCTCCTGTTTTTGGAATCTGAACAAACATCTTTGGATATAGGCCTTTATAAAGTAACAGCTCCTGCAGTCGAATGGTCAGGTCAGCTCGGGAACCTTGACCAGACACACCAGGTTTTGACAGGCTGCTGCCAGCTGATCTCTGTTGGCCTGTGGATATATATGTATTTTTGCATTACTTTTTTGTAGAGGGGGCAGTCCATATAGAAGCATAGTTATTGTATGTATCTGTCTGGTAACACTTAGGTGATTGTATGATGATATAGCCTAAATAGATGTATAGACAACTGATCAGTTAAATGCTGGATTAGATGCATGTTCCATGTTTTAGGAAAAAAATACCTTTCCAGATTCCAGAAGGTGAAAAACCATGTCCTCATCAATCTTGGTGATGCTTTTAATTTGCTGCTCGGCAGCTTTTCTTCTAGGCATACCCTTTAATGCTTCTGTTTTTGGTACCTTTGGCCCTATTCTGCTGGATACTCCAATCCATGGTGCAAATGCAGAATATGACAGTGGTTTAAGGAAGGGATTGTTACCAGTATAACCTATAAGAATAGAAAATAAAAATATAAAATTTCATAGCTGTTAAGGTACAATGCTTCAGTTGAAGCAACCCTTTGGGTCCCAGTGAATCAGGCACCCCAGTGAGCGCTTCCAGTAACAGTGTAGACTCTCAGCAGGACACAGGCCCGGGAAGTAAAGTCACTGTCACTGTCTGTTTGTTTATCTTTGTTTATTGAACGTTTCACACAGCCTTTTATACATCTACAAGCAATATTTCAAAGGAGGTTCGGGGCCGTCCCGAACCTGGATGATATTTTCTTGGCATATGTCCCGGGGCAGTTCCGAGGCACGGGAAGCAATAATTGATAAGGTAATCTTTCTAATTGGGGAAACAATATTTCATCCAGACATGGAAGCACTGGTACCAAGGACACAGCACACACTATACTGATAAGAACATGTTATATAGTTTTGGTTCGTTAACTAAAGAATGTCCACGGCAGTAGAAATTATCTCTATCTGCCACACAGATAAGTCTGAGCAGAGAAATCCAAATAAGAACAAGGAAACCCTCATAAGAGCAAGTTTTAACTAGTATCTTACTGGAAAGCAATTTTACCCCAACAATAGCAGAACACATGTGCATTTTATTTTATACATGGATTACAATTAGAATACACATGCATTACATGCTAATTATTATACAGATATAAAATATTAAAATGGCTACGAAATAATCAAACTTATGAAATTATATATGATATGAGATAACATAAGTGTTGGATATCCATAGACTGACCTCTTTAAATGAATGTGTCAAGGAAAATAAAGTCTGAATGTTATTTAGAAGTGTATGTGAAATTTCCATTCTCAAGGACTTCTAAAGGGAAAATACATAGTATGTGTAATTGACTATTTGAGCATTGTTTATCATTTTAATTATCTGTAATACTCATATTTCTCACAATACAATACACTGACAAATGTAATTATTTGAATTTCTTACCATCACATAAACCATTGGCTATAATTTTTCCTTCCAAGTTTTGCCATGTTAAGTCTAAGTCCATTTCCATAGCCTCTGCAGGTACATTGTCCTGATTGGGTCTTTTAAACATTGACTAGAGGAAAAAATGTATGCTCATCAATTAATTGTATAGCAATTTACATTTACAATTTACAATGGACATTATATACAACAACATAAATTACACTAACCAGGAAGATCAAATGCGGTTTTCCAGTTTGCATCTGCAATGATAACAGGTGGGTGGTGGCCACATCGCAAGCAAAAGTAATTATAAGAATATGGTCTCATAGCAGAAAAATGAAAAAATCCTTTTCTTATGGTGTCGTTGATGTATTTTAATCCCCATAAAGGTTTCCATTGTCCTCAGAAAGCGTCCTACTGCTGTGTGGTTCTGTTGAGAGAAATATGTACGACAAACTCATTTTTAATTAATAGCACTATATGTTGAAGACTATTGTGCTGTGCATGTGTATATGGGGGCTGTGTGGCTCCATGTACCCCAGAATTAAACTGCTTCCTATCATGTGTACTACCATGATGTAAATACTACATTTCAAATGTTAAGTCATAGATAGTAACTTCAAAATTACTACTTACAGTGAGGGAAAAAAGTATTTGATCCCCTGATGATTTTGTATGTTTGCCCACTGACAAAGAAATGATCAGTCTATAATATTAATGGTAGGTGTATTTTAACAGTGAGAGACAGAATAACAACAAAAAAATCCAGAAAAATGCATTTCAAAAATTGATTTGCATGTTAATGAGTGAAATAAGTATTTGATCCCCTATCAATCACCAAGATTTCTGGCTCCCAGGTGTCTTTTATACAGGTAATGAGC
This sequence comes from Amia ocellicauda, assembly GCF_036373705.1. Classification (NCBI taxonomy): domain Eukaryota; kingdom Metazoa; phylum Chordata; class Actinopteri; order Amiiformes; family Amiidae; genus Amia; species Amia ocellicauda. Next base: position 46,179,634 of record NC_089854.1, on the reverse strand, counting down.
TGAGATTAGGAGCACTCTCTTAAAGGGAGTGCTCCTAATCTCAGCTCGTTACCTGTATAAAAGACACCTGTCCACAGAAGCAATCAGATTCCAAACTCTCCACCATGGCCAAGACCAAAGAGCTGTCCAAGGATGTCAGGGACAAGATTGTAGACCTACACAAGGCTGGAATGGGCTACAAGACCATCGCCAAGCAGTTTGGTGAGAAGGTGACAACAGTTGGTTGCGATTATTCGCAAATGGAAGAAACACAAATTAACTGTCAGTCTCCCTCGGTCTGGGGCTCCATGCAAGATCTCACCTCGTGGAGTTTCAATGATCATGAGAACGGTGAGGAATCAGCCCAGAACTACACAGGAGGATCTTGTTAATGATCTCAAGGCAGCTGGGACCATAGTCACCAAGAAAACAATTGGTAACACACTACGCCGTGAAGGACTGAAATCCTGCAGCGCCCGCAAGGTCCCCCTGCTCAAGAAAGCACATGTACAGGCCCGTCTGAAGTTTGCCAATGAACATCTGAATGATTCAGAGGAGAACTGGGTGAAAGTGTTGTGGTCAGATGAGACCAAAATCGAGCTCTTTGGCATCAGCTCAACTTGCTGTGTTTGGAATAGGAGGAATGCTGCCTATGACCCCAAGAACACCATCCCCACCGTCAAACATGGAGGTGGAAACATTATGCTTTGGGGGTGTTTTTCTGCTAAGGGGACAGGACAACTGCACCGCATCAAAGGGACGATGGACGGGGCCATGTACCGTCAAATCTTGGGTGAGAACCTCCTTCCCTCAGCCAGGGCATTGAAAATGGGTCGTGGATGGGTATTCCAGTATGACAATGACCCAAAACACACAGCCAAGGCAACAAAGGAGTGGCTCAAGAAGAAGCACATTAAGGTCCCTGGAGTGGCCTAGCCAGTCTCCAGACCTTAATCCCATAGAAAATCTGTGGAGGGAGCTGAAGGTTTGAGTTGCCAAACGTCAGCCTCGAAACCTTAATGACTTGAAGAGGATCTGCAAAGAGGAGTGGGACAAAATCCCTCCTGAGATGTGTGCAACCTGGTGGCCAACTATAAGAAACGTCTGACCTCTGTGATTCCAACAAGGGTTTTGCCACCAAGTACTAAATCGAAGGGGTCAAATACTTATTTCCCTCATTAACATGCAAATCAATTTATAACTTTTTTTAAATGCATTTTTCTGGATTTTTTTGTTGTTATTCTGTCTCTCACTGTTAAAAAACACCTACCATTAAAATTATAGACTGATCATTTCTTTGTCAGTGGGCAAACGTACAAAATCAGCAGGGGATCAAATACTTTTTTCCCTCACTGTACTTGCAAAGCTGCTGTTAAAACCATAAACAGTGGAATGGTAAAGAGAATCCGGTCATTGAAATTATGAAATCCTGACGTGTATTCTTGAAATCGGACTGGTATGTCACAGACTGGGCACATCTTTACATACACTTGGATGCCTGTGTATAAAAGCATAAACAATACTTAAAGAACATGAATACAATAATTCAAAACAAATATGAATAACTGCTTAAATAGAAAATACTTACCTTTGTGAACTTTGAAAAGTCCATATACAACAGCATTCTTAGTCACCAGTTTAGGATCGGAGAGCTGTGTTGGGGTTGGTCCGGGACAGTAAGGACCTATTGTTTCATGTGGGATAAACTGTGCAGGTACATCTTTTTCCTGCTTTGCTATGTCTTCTGGTAATTCTTCGGGTATCCGTTTATTATTCCACAAGTAAACAACCATCTTGACAAGGCGTTCTCTGTCTGGTGGGTATTCATGTACTTCAAAAGAAGCCTTTCGTTCTTGATATAGCCACCACATTGAGAGATACCTGTGAACACATCTTGACATTTTCCTACTTCCTTTGCATTGGCAGTACCACTGATCTGTCTTCTGTGTCAAAAGTAACTCTTGTCCTTCCAAAATAACACCAATAATATTTCTTTCCAGTGTACACAGAAAAGTACACAAATCTGTCAGAGAATCCATGATCATTAAAAAAAAACTGGGTAAACACTACACACCCCTTCAATGGATGTTTGTGTTTGTAATGAAAGACATTCATCTTTCCTAAACTTTGAAATAAGGCCATTATCACATATATTTTCAGGAACTGTGTCTTGTAGTGTAGATGGTGGAGTGAATGGTAGTGACACAGCAGTTCTCTGTAAATGAATACGTTCCAAAGCTGGATTCCCACTTCGGCTAGCAAGAGCCATAAACTCCCTACACTTCTCCGATTCACAGTCAATCACTTATGCAGTGAAAGATTTGCAGATATGTAATGGTGCCCTTTGACCACTTTTGTCTTTGGGAGTGAAATAAATACCACTTTTAACATCAACACAGTAAATGGGATGCTTTGCTACACCATGTTGATGCATAGCGTGTCATCGCAAGGAAGCATGACTTCCAAAACTGGCATTGCAGGTATTATATTGCAATGGTTTAAGTTTAATCTTTCCTCCAGGACTGGTTTGGCTGTCTAGAGGAATCTTTCTCCTTTCAGCCAGTGTTTCTAATAAAACAAATACATAACGTTTAATGAAAAACACGTATGTCAGTATAGTGTATGTTAGGGTGTTCTACTCACACGAAAGGGTTTTGAGATCAGTGGTTTTCTTATTTATTTTGATTTGCCTGTACAGCATTTTTAGAACTGTGTAGGAATGTAACTTGTTAACAAAAATACAACAGTGGTAAAATATTAGGATCAGCCTTAGACAGTAGAGTCATTTAAAAAGCAAGTTAGAATGTGTTAATAAAAGAGTCCTTACCTGTACCACAGTTTCCATTTTTAATTTTGCAATCTGTAGTAAGAAGGACATATATAGTTTTGGGAATGTTTTTCAAAATTTACAGATTTTAAAGCAGAATAGGCTAGTATGATGTACATTTGAAATAAAAATGTATCAGTATGGAAGAAAGTGGAGCATAAGACTGACTATGAAAATATACAAAAGTAGAGCACTTATTCTTAGGCATTTCAAAGAGTTACAATTAATTATATAAAAACAATTTTACTCATTTGTAATGGTATGAAATTCTTAAAATACAATGGCTTAAATATCTGTATTACCATGTTTTTCAAGGTGTTTCTTGAAATTATGCTTTCTCTGCACAACAGTTTTATACTTATGACAGTGCCAGTGGCTTCTGTTTGCAGAGCATCCATGCTCAGCACAGTAACAAGGAGTGATACATTTATCTGTGAAAATATATATACCACAAAACTTAGATTATATCAACATAAATATTGACATATACATAAGAAAATGGTTATTGGGCAATTCAAAATACATTGGTAGGACAAACTTTGAACACGTAAGTTAAATACAATGTTTGAAAGTCAAAACATACATGCATTTTATATAACTATGATACATTTAAACTTGTAATTAAGACAATGATCACAGTACATTAAATACAATGCCTAGCCATAAAAAATAGATGTTTGATCTGCAGATATTATACAATATATTGTATTGATTTATTTTTTTCCAAGCGCGGTGTCTCCTTTATTTCTTACCAAGAACAAAAACAAATCTGAAACCGTAACATAAGAATAAATGAATAACTTACCAACACCTTCATCTTCAAAACAAATGGAAAATCCCCAGTGGTATTATAAAAAGTAATGACACCAGTTTTATGTTAGTACACAGAAGTGGCAAAATGTTTCAAATATCATACCTGCCATAAGGACGTTGATCTGCGATCTTTTCAGATGGAAAGAATCTGACGTGATCTTTGATTCGGACTTAAAAATGCGTTCAAAACCATTAATCAGCTGGTCAGTGTATCCGACGAAAGTGGATATTGGCGAGAAAAAGTCAGACACAAACTATTTGATACTTTGCGTAGTGCCCGAGTCTTGTTTAAGTAACCTGGTGCAAGGTGTGAACAGCAATCAGTGTAAAAGATTTGATAAAATATTCTCAACTGATGTGAGAAAATGGAAGGGCTAACCAAATAATTCGAAATAAACGAATGTTGAGACATCGTGTATGTATCATCATCATCATCTTTTTTATTAGTAGTAGTTTGAATCAAACTAGTCATAACACCACTCGACGTGGCACAACTGGTGCGGACCAGTACACAGACCACTCAACAGTGGTCCAGGGAACACACAAACATTGTTGGTTCTTAATGCAAAATACTGAATGATAGAAAAAACACATCAGAACAGGATACATTGTACTTTACAGTAGCAGTCAGGCTGTGAAATAACAAGCAAATACGTCCAAATATATTTTTATCATCGTTATCCTCCTCATAATAATTATAATGTATTACTATTATTAATAATAATAATTATTATTTGTATTATCATATTAATAATAATATTAACTTATAACACCAAGTTGACAAACTCGTAAAAGATTACAACTCACTGTATACCCAAGACAAGAAATAATATATACCACAGAGACCACTCAGAAGTGCCGGACCACATTTATTACTGCCATTTTGTTGTTGTGGTTAATACACAAGAACACCCACAGACAAACCGCATATTCGTAACAGACAAAAATGGTTATTACGATAAGTATATTTGAAAAATAATGGCATGACAAGAATATAACTACTGAAACAAAAACGTGATATTCTAACACGAACTAAACACTAACGAGTATAACAGATAAAGCAGTCTTCACTGTAGTGCAGGAACTCGCAATTTACAACACACTGCACCGCAATTACAGCGCCGGCAATAGGGACCAGTGCAGGGACCACTCGGACCACTCGCTATACACTCACCTAAAGGATTATTAGGAACACATGTTCAATTTCTCATTAATGCAATTTTCTAATCAACCAATCACATGGCAGTTGCTTCAATGCATTTAGGGGTGTGGTCCTGGTCAAGACAATCTCCTGAACTCCAAACTGAATGTCTGAATGGGAAAGAAAGGTGATTTAAGCAATTTTGAGCGTGGCATGGTTGTTGGTGCCACACGGGCCGGTCTGAGTATTTCACAATCTGCTCAGTTACTGGGATTTTCACGCACAACCATTTCTAGGGTTTACAAAGAATGGTGTGAAAAGGGAAAAACATCCAGTATGCGGCAGTCCTGTGGGCGAAAATGCCTTGTTGATGCTAGAGGTCAGAGGAGAATGGGCCGACTGATTCAAGCTGATAGAAGAGCAACTTTGACTGAAATAACCACTCGTTACAACCGAGGTATGCAGCAAAGCATTTGTGAAGCCACAACACGTACAACCTTGAGGCGGATGGGCTACAACAGCAGAAGACCCCACCGGGTACCACTCATCTCCACTACAAATAGGAAAAAGAGGCTACAATTTGCACAAGCTCACCAAAATTGGACAGTTGAAGACTGGAAAAATGTTGCCTGGTCTGATGAGTCTCGATTTCTGTTGAGACATTCAGATGGTAGAGTCAGAATTTGGCGTAAACAGAATGAGAACATGGATCCATCATGCCTTGTTAGCACTGTGCAGGCTGGTGGTGGCGGTGTAATGGTGTGGGGGATGTTTTCTTGGCACACTTTAGGCCCCTTAGTGCCAATTGGGCATCATTTAAATGCCACGGCCTACCTGAGCATTGTTTCTGACCATGTCCATCCCTTTATGACCACCATGTACCCATCCTCTGATGGCTACTTCCAGCAGGATAATGCACCATGTCACAAAGGTCGAATCATTTCAAATTGGTTTCTTGAACATGACAATGAGTTCACTGTACTAAACTGGCCCCCACAGTCACCAGATCTCAACCCAATAGAGCATCTTTGGGATGTGGTGGAACGGGAGCTTCGTGCCCTGGATGTGCATCCCACAAATCTCCATCAACTGCAAGATGCTATCCTATCAATATGGGCCAACATTTCTAAAGAATGCTTTCAGCACCTTGTTGAATCAATGCCACGTAGAATTAAGGCAGTTCTGAAGGCGAAAGGGGGTCAAACACAGTATTAGTATGGTGTTCCTAATAATCCTTTAGGTGAGTGTAGACCAGTCAGCAGTGTCGCGACCACGCAGCCACCAGAGAAACACGGTATGATATCGTGGCAGACTTTACTTGAATGAATTAATAAATATTGACAATAATTGATTAATACGAGCTGATATAAGTATGTATTACTGTCCTTGTTGGTAATATTGATAAATATAAATATAATGTACATTATATTCCATACCATTGATTGTGATGTTATTGTGCTTTGGCTACCTCACATACAGCCAAGTGGCGGCGCTAGACCCTATTTAGAGGGGCTTCAACCCCCCTGTATTTTGTCAGCCCACCTAAAAAAATACGATTATGAAGTAACGGCGCGATCATACAGTCCGACAAAACCCCGTCAGCCGCCCCTTGTCTTTTCTCTCAGCCCCCCTAAAAACAATACAACATAGGAACCCAAGAGTGAAGAAGTCACTCCGCACAACCCCCCGCCCCCACACCGGTCCTGGGCATTGTTTCGTAGCCCCCCTAAACCTTGTAGTCTACAACCGCCCCTGATATAACCCATTACAGATATTATTATCAGCGGACGTCCTTATCCAGGATGACTTACAAAATATAAGAGCAATACAAAGTGCAATAATACAGGACAGTTCAAAGCATTATGTAATTAGCAAATTCCAATAGATATGTATTATTAAAAATACAATACAAATACTTTCCAAAATAAACACAAAAACAACAACAATATATAAATTCAAAGCACAGCAATCATCGTAAGCTGCTCAGTGGAGTCCGGGGAACAACAGAGAGCACTGCGCAGCACTCCTGAACCACTGCAGGGACCACTCGATCGATATGGTCCCTGGCACTCACTCGAGTGGACCACGGACCACAGAATGCTACAACCCCTACTGTTTTATTGTTTTAGTATTTTACATTACAATTTAAAAACATTCAAAATTGTAATACTTATGATTGCTACAATGCTACAACCCCTACTGGGAGAAACACGCCCGGAATGCGCTGACGGGGGAAGGGGGCTGAATGTATTGCGCGGCTTTTACGGAGGCATCGCGGCTTACAAGGCCTAGAGACTCCCTGTCTGCCAGCCGTCGCAGCAGAAGCTCCGCCCACCACTGCTCTGTCGGCTCTGCTCCGCTAGGGGCCGTAGCGAGCGCTTCTGCAGGGCGGAGGATCGTCCTCCTCTCGCGCCTCCTCAGCGAGAGTGCCGTCGGTAACAGTTTAATAGTGCAGAATAAAATTGTGTTAAATCCGGTTTACATTTTACCTGCACACAATGCTGTTTTAATTGTTTTCTCATTATCATACACATAGTGTTCCGTGTTTTCGGTTTTTATTTATGAAAAAACAAAACAAACAAAACAACGCTAAAAGCGGGTGAAAATCAGTGCAAAAAATGTTTCCTATTATGTTTAGCAATATCCTCATTATTTTCTGTGTACATTTCCAACTTTCCAGCATTTTTGTTGTAAATGAATAAATAATTTCATGGAAAAAAATGATTTCCGTGAGACCCCTGTCTATCTGGCATTTTGTGAGTTGTGTGTTTTACTTAAAGTGACCGGTCTGCTAACCAAATGTGCAGTGTCTGACCAAATGACCACTGTTTTTGATTGACAGGTTCACCAGAGCTAGGTTTAATTTGTCAGCTGCGCCTGGTTGTGTTTGGTTGACAAGATTCGTCAGTGGTATGTGGGGGATTTTAGGATTTTTTGAGGAGCTCTTCACAAAAACATTTGTCTGTATTGTTATAAGTCAGAACCTTATAGTGAGACTATGAAGACTGAAACAGGATTTGTAATGAGGGTGATGTGTAATATGTGAGTAGTTGACCCACATGTTTGTGTGGTGGCAGGTGGGAAACAGGTTGCTGCTGCATCTGCAGTCTAGACAGCAGATTGAGAGAGAAGGAGAGACAGAAACCACATTACTAATCTATTTTTGTATTATTAAGAAATAATCTATTAGTATAAAAAAGTTGTTTCAACATTTTTTACAAACACTGCTTGCAAACAGAGTGGGAAATAAAATCGGCCACATCTTGCACAACTGTAAACAATTTGGTTTCACTTAAAATCTTAAGCTTTATAAAATATTGCGTGGGTTGCCTTACATATAACTTGTTTGGCAATTTCTAAGATTTCAGTATCTGTATTTTCAAGACTGGCTTTAAAAGCAATGTATGGGTCAGGTGCCATGGTCAACGTTTTAGCAGCATCACAACATTGTCCCCCTGAGTAATGTCCAATGCTTTTCATATTTTAGCATCTTGAAAAACAGCTATCTAACAATTAATGCACAGCTTTCTACATATTCCACAATTTGCTAGAGATATAGTATAATTATTTTTTAATTCAAATAGTAAACATGTATGAGGTAATTGATAGTAATTTAACAACTGGACAAAACACAAAACACACAATCCTATGTCAGAATGACGTTACAGTACTTGTGTATATAAAGTTCACAGAATCACCAACAGAGGGGAGCGAAGAGCAAGGCTAGGCAAGAGAACTACTTTCCTCAATCCTCATTTTCTGGGGGTGCAAACAGGCCATAATTCATCATTTGTGTGTGAACTGTATCGGATTGTGTGCATACTATATTGGTTTGTGTGCATACTACACTGACTGTACAAAACATTAGAAACACTTGCCCTTCCATTAAATAGACTGACTAGGTGAATCCAGGTGAATGTGATGATCCCTTATTGATGTAACCTGTTAAATCCACTTCAATCAGTGTAGATAAAGGGGAGTAGTCAGGTTAATGAAGGATTTTTAAGCCTTGGCACAATTGAGACATGCATTGTGTATGTGTGCGATTCAGAGGGTAGATTTATTGCAAATGACCTTAAAAAATATGATTCTATAAAGTGGAAAAGAGGTGTCCTCCATTTTTCACTGTTGGACCAAGGTTTAAAATCAAAACACTTAAAGATTATAAACACATCAAACCATATCACTCATTTTCACACCAATAATAATACAATTGTAAACAAGAAATAACTTTTAACTCTGTGTATCCAAAATGAAGTGTAGAACCAATTTCTACCAATAAATATAGAAAGCCAGCACTGGGTCACTCCATCAATGTTACAAAAATCCCCATGCTTCCTCAATCTTATCAGTGTGAACATACTCTATGAACAATTGACCATACATACAATAGCTAAAAACAGTAAATTAAAATAGGGAACAGAGCCATACACTTCTCTGTTACATTGCACCTTTGCCTTACAGTCAGAGTTTGAGTCTATTATCCCTCTTCTCTGTAACTTGTGGTTTTTATTGGTTCTCTTGGATAAGCTGTGCTCTTTATTTGAATATGCACGAGTTTCTATTGTTCGAATCAGCTGTTGAAAAGAAACATGCACTTAATCCATCCAATTACAACCAACTTGCCCATTCACATGCGCAAGAGTTTCAAATCATCACACCATGCAAATGTTTTATTGAGAGCAGCAGATGGGCTACAGTTAGAGTACAGCTACAGTCCTGTACAAAACATTGCTGGGGAAAGACCCATAAAAGATTGCACAACTTGTGATAGCTTGACACAAATAGGTTACAGCAGCTGACAAGCTAACAGCTATCTTTCAGCAAAACTGTAATGAAAACACTGTACAATGGAGGATTAGAAAAATATTGCCTGGTCTGATGAATCCCTGCTCCTGCTATCCATAATGCACCATGCCACAAGGCTAGGATTGTCCAGGAATGGTTCCATGAACATGACAGTGAATTCAGCTCACTGCAGCGGCCTACCCAGTCACCAGATCTCTCCACAGTATCAACCCCAGGAACCCTAAAAGGTTCTTATTAGAAACTCTACTTCTTAGAGTGAATGTGGGGAAGCAATAAAAAATGCAAACAAAATGCTAGCGTATATTGTCAAAAGTGTAGAATTTAAAACACAGGAAGTAATGTTAAGTTTGTACAATGCACTAGTTAGACTTCATCTGAAATACTCTGGACAGTATGAAAATAAAATAAACAAATAAATGGTAGCAGCAGTGCATACATTTTCTCAAGGAGACTGACCTAGGTGTATAATAAATCTGAACCCCATTTGGTTTATTAGATAGAATAACCACTGCCCCCACCTGTGGTAAAATGGGAAGTCTGGTATTTAGCAATATGTGGGGTCTAGGAGCGAGCTGGAGGCAAGGAATGAATTCTCATTGTATTCAATTAAGTGCACAGCAGTTAAAATAAGATCTAAAACTAAAGTAGTTTAAAATCCCACTACATTCTCAGCCTTAAAACCATTAACTGAAATTCTTTGAATTTAAGGTTCTGATAATTTCTAGTTTTTGATCAAATAATTGACAAGAATGTGTTCACTGCTGCTTTGAGTTGGTTGGTACTGTATACTACTACAGTACAAAATGAACTGGGCTTCATAGCATCAGCAAAATCAAGAGCCAAAAGGTTAGATCACTCTCTAGAACAATAAATTACTGGTCTAATTTTGACAAATTTTGAATCAGAACACTCTTATTCACCTATTTGCATATAAATAATGACTATATGTACAGAAATAGATGTACCTTTAAACAAATGTTATTTCTATGTATGAGTTTATTTTCATACTGTAAAAAAGGGGCCCTTAATTGATGTTCATTTTTATTTCCACTAGATATTATTGCCACAAATAGAAATGTAATAAGTTATGCAGGCAGTCAGTAGGCAATGTACACTACTTCACTAATGCACTGCCATTTAGCATTAAAAAAAAAAAAAAAAAAAAACATACAGGTATGCATAACAAGTAAATACACCCATCATCCACCAACCCTTACACCGAAGCAGCCTGGAACTACATTGAAACTTATGGAAAACATGCTCATTTTAGGAAATCTCAGAATTTTTCAAAATAATATTGTCAATTTTAAAAACAATGTTCACATGACACAGAACTCAATGGCATTTTTCAAAACATGAATATATTTAAAATTTTCCCCACTACTGTAAATACATTCAAGAAAAACCTATATTGTCTTCAAAAGGTCTAATACATTTAACATATATAACAAAATAATGAATACAAACAGTCATATTATTGCTCATACTAACTTTGAAAGCAATATCTCATAAGTAAATCTTTGTAGATTCGCAGTCATGACAAAAAAAAAAAATCACAAGTATTAGGCATTGTCTCTCCTGTCATTTTCATCTGGCCACAAACGTTCATCTATGTCACACAATATTATTTTCCCTAGCCAGGCAGCATGTAAAATAACGCTTTGTGTGCCTGATCCAACCCTGGCAAGCCTCAGCACTTATGTCATCATAGGAAGGCTCCATGGCGTCAAGGAGGGCAGCCTGCACATGTGGACGAGGGTCATATACTTTCCAACACCAGGTGGAAAACAATTGTTCAATGGCATTGAGTAATGGGGAATATGGTGGGAAGAAGACCTTCAACATATGGGGATGGGCTTGGAACCATTCTTGCACCTGGACACTGGGGTGGAGCCTTACATTGTCCCAGATGATGACGTAGTTGGATTGAGTCCACTCACCTGCAGAATTTTCTGCTTCCCTCAGCTTTTGGGCCAGCCCATCAAGAAACACCAGAAGACGGTCAGTGTTGTAAGGACCAGTAATGGCATGGTGATGCATCACTCCTTGTTGACCAATTGCGGCACAGTAATGTTGCCCCCACGCTGACCAGGGATGTTAACAGTTGCCCTCTGCCCGATGACATTCCTGCCATGCCTTCTTTCCTTTGCAAGATTAAAACCTGCTTCATCAAACGCATACTCATGTGGGATTACACTGGAATCAATCTCCATGATTCTCTGCAGAGATAGTGGATCACAGCATGAGCATTACAGTACAGCACATAATGTACAGTAGAATACTGTCATAGACTACATAGAGTAGAATGCATTAGATTCAAGGTTGTTCATATTTTCAGAACCGTACTCGGTACAACACAGAAATACATGTAAAAATACTGTGGCAAAGCTTTACAAACCTTGTATATGGTTGATATGTTGACTGTAGGTATGTTGGCAAATGTTTGATGATCTTCATTAATCTTTTGCTTCATCTTCCAAAAGCAAATTACATTGTTCTCCCAAACCATGTCCACTATTGCATTCTTGTTCTTCTGAGAAGAGTTGCCAATGGCCATTCTCTGAATTCTGGAACAGCAAAAACTTTCTGTATTTACAGCACTAGAACAGAGTTGTCCAGCAAGACCATATAATCAAACATCTTGATTTACAGTAATGTACATACTGTAATTTGCTTTGTACATTGCAACCAATAGAATTGGTTTGCAAGTCACAAGTTTCACAAGTCTCATTTAGAGGTTTGGTTTAAAAGTTTATCTACCAGTTGTCCCTCTTGAAGATTCGGATGATTGAGCTCAAAGTAGGTCTTGACAGATTTGGCTGAACACGTTGACCAGTGTCAGTCCATGGTTTATGACATGGTCAACTATTGTTGCTCAAATCTCATCAGATATGGCTCCTGGTCTTTTTCCTCTTCAGCTAGGTCCACCTCTTGCTCTTCTTCCCCTCAAGCATACCCATACCCATACCCCTCCCAGCTTCTATTGTGTCTGCCTCAAAAGACGGTACCAATAGCCCACGACCCATCATATAGTGCTGATTGACAAATACTGATTGGCTAATTTAGAGTTTTGCGCCCTTGCTGATTGACTGAGCGGATGAACACAACTGCAACTAATTAGCTTCAATTTGGCACATGGTTTTACCAAAGTGCGTACAAAACACTTTTGAGTACATTTTGTATTCATTGATGACATTTGTATTTAGTTTTGCAAAACAATGTCAAGGATGTGCTATCAAAGTACAAAGGCAAGAACATTATTAAAAGCTTTGTAATGGATTTGGGGATTTGATCATTGCTTTTATGCTGCAGATACTCATGTCACCCTTTTTGAAAAATGCTTGTACGCAATTGAGAAAAACTGAAAATGAATATAAACTGGACGCTATATAATATGTAACAAATACGCCCAACCGACAGAGGGCGCTGGAGAGCACAGATGCGGCTGCGTGCTGTGCGTCGCTCTTGCCGCGGCGTGTGCTCTGTTGGTGAGGAAGTGTAGGCTGGCATGCATCGCTTGTGACAGTTTCACCACGGTCAGCTGATAAGTGTGCGCCAGATGTAATATGTGTCTTGTCTGTTTCTTTTCACTTTCATGGTTTCTATCCGTAGTGTGTTATAGCAGTGATGTCGTTTTGTTCACGGTGAATGGCTGAGGGGGAATGGGAAACTGGGATTAGTCATGGTACTCAGCTCTCTGCTCAAATTGCTGCAGAGACAGACGTACACCTGTCTGTCTCACCGCTATGGACTGTACCTCTGCTTTGGAGGCATTGTCCTCATGATCGTGTCCGCCTTTCAGTTTGGAGAGGTAAGTGGGCGTTTGCATTTTAATGTTAAAGTCAACTGTTGTAGGTGAAACAGTGCATCACAAGTAAGCTTCGTGTCGCTTCCGTTTTTGTTTTTGTTTTTTTGGACAATGTTTTCAAACTCATTTCGAAACTTGGGTTTTAGGCTGACACAGGAAGCATGTTGATATCATTATCTCTACAAGACTTTATTCACAAATGTGTCCACGGTTTGTGCATGCTTCCAAAGAGTCTGTAGTGAATTGTACAGTGGTCTTCATGCAACTGTAACAGTTTGATCCCCAGGGGAAGCCTGATCAAGTTGTCAAGCCAGTCAGCTGCAATGTTGTGTATAAATATAAAAACATAATGCACCAGATTTGTTGTTAAGCCTTTGAGTCACCGATTTATGATTTAATCAATGAATGAGCAAAAGTGTTATCATTTATGAACTTGAATAAATGGCTAGTTTATGTGGTTTGACAAAAATGTGAATATAGGAAGTTATATGTGTGTGTATCTATATATGTCAAACCAGACTCACAACAGGTGAACTGTGCAAATCCAGATTAATCCCATGTTGGATAAACCTTATTTTCTGCTGACACACAAAATACAGATCAGACTGTCTCAGTAATAAATAGATACATACATTTAAGAAAAAGTGTATTTGTGGACTTCTAAATTTTGGGCATTGCTTTTCAAAATAGAGCCTACAGTCTACATAGCTTGTGTATCCTATTATTTGTCAGGAAGTTTAAGAAAAGATAAAACAGCCCCAGATTTATAAGTAATTTCACAAGGACATTCTTCCTATTGATAATTCATCTCTTTCTTTAAAATAATCTATAAGCAAATAGATGGTCTATAATGTCTATGTAAATAATAAGATTACATTGTATTATTCTAAATGGAGTAATGTAGTGACTGTCATGAATCTAATGTTTTCAGGTTTTAGCATTAAATATTGGCACAATAATGTAAATAGGCCTACTACTTTTTATAGTTTAAACATGTTTAGTATTACTATGCCTTGCAAAAGTATTCCAACCCTGTTTTTACATTTTGTTGGTTTAAAGCTTGCAGTTGTGACACTTTGAAGTAGGAATTCATATGTATTATATACACAACCAAATCTACACATTCAAAGCAAAAACTAAAAAGTAAATGGATAATTTAATGTCAAATAAAAATACAAATGTCATGATTGCATACGTTTTCAAATAATTTGCTGTGTGCAAACCTAAATCAATGCAGGTGCACAAAATTACCTTAACGAGCCTGCCATTGATTGTGTGTAGTAATAGTGGTGATTTCAGAATACAAACACATGTCTCTGAGGTTCCTTGGTCATGTAGTGAGTTTCAAACAAAGACTCAACCATGAAAACCTAGGAGCTTTAAAAGCAAGTCAGGGATAAAGTAATTGAAAAGCACAGATCAGGAGAAGGTTACAGAAGAAAATATTGGAGTCTCTGAATATCCTTATGAACACAGACTTGAAGAAATCGATGGTGCATTGTATCACCCAGGCTGTACCTACAAACTGTGCAGCTGTGTAAGGAGGAAACTGGTGAGGGATGCCACTGTGAGGCCAATGACAACAATTAAAGAGCTACTGAGTTCTGCTAAAGACTTCATACTGGGGTGAAAATTCACCTTTCAGCAGGACAATGGCCAGGTCTACACTGGAGTGGCTTATGAATAGGAAAGTGCATGTCCTTGAGTGGCCCAGTCAGAGTCCTGACTTGAATCCTTTTGAGAATTTGTACAAAAACGTGAAAACTACTGTCCATTAGGGATCCAACTTGAGAGAGCTTTAGTCAATCTGCCAAGATGAACGGGCACCAGCACCAAGACGGTGTGCAAAGTTTGTAGAGACTTACCCAAAAATGAATGAGTCAAAATGTTATCATTCAAAATCTTAGACTGAACCAGAGACAAATAAAATATTGACATTATGAGATCATTAGCATGTAAATGTATGTCCATCACTAGTGGCTACCCTTAATGCCATTAAATTAATGTATTCGGAGTTGTATGCACCTTTGGATTTATTTTGAGCATTTCAAATAATAATAATACCTACATGGGCCAAGCAAAGTAAAGTGGATCCTGTTTTTCAATCTCAAGTAAAGTAACTGTGTATTAGAGGCTTCTAATTTTGTTGTCTTCCTTCAGGTTGTGGTGGAGTGGAGTCGCGACCAGTATCATGTGCTGTTCGATTCCTATCGAGATAATGTGGCAGGCAAATCCTTCCAAAACCGGTGAGTTTAGGATGCAGTTCTCCTTCAGCTTGTATCGTCCTGACCTGCCGTTGATGTGAGTGTACACATGCCTTAAAGTCACTTTTGGAGTCATTCTGAACATAAAATATTACCATTAATGTTAGTAGGTCTATTGTTCTCTCAATGTGTTTAAGCAAGGGCACCGTGGAGAATGGGCAGAAAAGCCTGGTGTGTCACTGATGGACAAGATGGATAACGGCCTGGTTTTGAGTTACTGGAGCAACACTGCATGCTGGTCTACTCCGCAACATGCATTGTGTAGCTCTTCGATGTATTTGTGGGATGCGTGGCACTGATCAGAAGCTATTCTATCTCTTGAATCATCACCATCCTTCATTATTGTGTAACTTGTATTGGTGTGATAAACCATTGAATGCCCAAGCCTTGAGCATGCAATCAAGTTTGGGCAAGTTTTATCATCACTCATCGGTCCCTCTTCCACCTGTAGACTGTGCCTGCCCATGCCAATCGATGTGGTGTACACCTGGGTGAATGGGACGGACACCAATTTAATCCGCGAACTCCACACGGTCCGAGAAGCCATGGAGGAGGAGCAGAGAGCACTGAGGTAAAGCTAAAACAGCATAGCTTCCTTACCTCTGTAGACAAACTCGGAAACTGGGCTGCCTGGGTCCACAGTGATGGAGCTCATGGGCTGTCCAAGCGGCTTGGTCGTTCCCCTCTTGGAGGTTCAGTCATTTCTTTCTTTCATGTTTTTCCCTCCTCCTCACTACTAAACCTATTCTTCCTTACATGATGTTTTCCTGACGTCAGCTAAATTATGTAAATTACATAAAAAAAACACGTACTATGATCATTTTTTTTTTTATATAATATGTTGTTAAAGATATATATGTTTTTACTTCCACTACGCAAACTGTAAGCAGAGTCTCACATTCAGTTTTATACCCTTATGTTATTAAATATCAGTTCAGGCTAGTATTTTCAGATGCTTCTGTGTATTGTTTTTTGCTCTTAACAGTTTAATAATATGGGCAATTTTCAAATAACAACTGAACAAAATGCCTTTTGAATACAGCCTGCCATGCTCTGCAGTGTTGTTCTTCATTTCATGTGCCATTGGAAATATTAATACAGTTAGACAGCCAGCAATAGAGAGCCTTTTTGGACTCCAGAGTCTTATGAAGCATCATTTTAAAAGAGCTAACTTTTCAGAAATTGCCTTTCAACAATTTGTTATTAGAATAAAGGTGCTACATATAAGTATGCCCTAGCCACTATTTCTCCAAGTCTGCAAGAATGGATCTGAAAAGTTAAACACTGTGATTAAAATAACCCCTCCCCCCACCTCAACTGATCTGAGAAAGTATATATTTTTTTCTTTCCTTTATTTCTACCCAAGGGAACATCTTGGAAGGAATGCCAGTGATGCTACAGAATTGCCAAAACCGAGGTAAGATTGATAAAACGTTTAAAAAGGTGATAACAAAATGTCAGCTGCAAATCCACATTACCCTGTGTTCAAGAACCTTAAACCGCAGTAAGTGGGGCCTACAAGATGTGCTTGCTATACAATTGTAATCGTTTATAGGGGTTTGGCTTCCTAGTCGATTTAAGGTATGATATAAAAAATTTGAAAATATGTCCACGACCTCCCTCGGTTAAGATGGACTGTCATGATTTCAATCTGAAGTTCCTAAGAGGAATTGGGAACCTCAACATATGTATGAATTCCACATTGAACTGTTGGTGATGACAAGTGTTTTTAATGCTTTTTTGAGGAACTTGTATTGTAAGTGCATACTGTTGCATTAAGGGGGCGTTATATGAGATTTGTACTTTTTGTGTCTAGATTTTTATTTACATTTGGACCTTTACTGTCCTTTTTTAATCATCCTTTTGGAAATTTCGAACACAGCGCCTACACTGTCTGACTGTCTCTGACGCCGCACTGCAATTCAGATAATCTGCTGTGTCAAATCGATCAAGCCTGTTTCCGGTTCCAAGGCTAAACCAGTCTGTGCCTTGTGCTACTCTGAAGTGCACTGTTGTTGTTATTTTGTTTTGTGGCTTGTGTAAAAGCAGGTTAGGACACATTCAAATTGTGCTGACACGAGAGTATACCTGTGCGGGGTACTATTTGAATTGAAGGCAAAAGGTTTATTTTCTGTTGTTAACGGTTCTTCTGTTTGTTTTTGCGTGTCTTGTCATTGCTGCAGCGAGAAGCCAGAATGCCTGTTGTCCCATTGTATCAAAGTCCCGATGCTTGTGTTGGACCCAGGGTTGCCAGCAAATATCACTCTGAAGGACCTGCCCTCCTATTCCCCCTCCTTCCACTCCACAAAACAGATTGTGCACGTGGCCAAGCCCAGGAACCCCATCACCAGCGTCACTGTTCTCATGTTTGACACCCAGACTGAAGGTAGCCAAGGGTCTTCTATTTTCCTTCGTTCCAAGCAGTACATGATGCAAGAAAATACATTATTGGTGCAGCTCTAAAATCGTTAAAGGAGACAATCTGTAAAATCTATTTCTCACTCCACTACAGCCACAACAAGCTATAAAGAGAGGAGGGGAAACTGATTGTGTAATCTGAAGTTGTGGTCTAAACCCCGCCTGTTTGATAATCGAGATTTTTTTAGAGATACATCTTTAGGCCTCAGCTTTAGGATTAAGGCTAGTTGTTCTTGATTAGGAGGATTACCAGGTGCGCCTATCATTTTGACCTAATGCCTATGCATTTTTCAGTAAGAATACAGAGACCTTAAGAGAAGCATGGGAAAACAGGAGACTTGTATACAAATCAGCCAGCTGGCATTTGGATGTAATTGTGTTACCTGTTTATGATGGGTGGACAATGCGAAAATCAGTGTCTCCTTATTGGAACATCTGTGTTATTAACATAAGTCAGGCAACTTGCAGCAACTTATGTAATAAATATAATAAATATTCGCCTTACCAAAATAGGAGAGAGAACCTGTGGAATGTTGTATTTGTTTAATTATGTTTTAAGAGACCTCACTGTAGCTCTTCTTAAAAGACCAAACTACCATTTTTTAGTTACACAAGCCTATCAGCATTTGTTTTGTTGCAGAATCTCTTATCCTTTATGACTCACTCATTAGGGGGATCAGTAGGTGCCTGCTGTTAGCATTAAGAAAATAGAAAAAGGCATTCCTTCAGGCTAGCAGGGACTGGATGACATTAGCAGATGTTATTGAGGCTGATTTGGCTAAATGTATTTTGGTTAAAGTGTGCAATTCTATAAATAAATATCCATCCCCATGATGACGTGAAAAATAATCTCAAAATTTCCATGGGTCACACTCCAAGGTGCAAGCAATGCATATGAAAAGAAAAAAGGACTTTAACCAAAGGAGTTTTTTTTTTTTTTTGTCCAGGGTGAACCTCACAAGTTCACTTAACTGTTCCTTCAGAGCTTCTGAACCACTTTATTAAAGAAAGGCCACTAGCACATGCTTCAGAATGGAGTGAAAGAGATTGTAAACTGTAATTTTTATTTTCTGTTAAGAGTTTGCTCATGGGGTTCATCTTGTGTAATCGTTCTTTCTGCCTTTGAATCCTTCAGACAATGCACCACAGACACACTATGCATTATGTGTAGTTTTTATGTTACAAGTTCTTGTAATTGAATGGATCCTGGCTACACTATCTGAAGAACTTTAAATGCAGGGAAAAAAGGGTCAAAACTGCTTGGATTATGAATACTGTATATACATACTCTTTTGAAAGGCTCAGTAGTGCAAACAACTTTATACGAATTGATTTATTTAAAAATGCGGCAAACTCAGGTGTTTTTCTCTTCTTCCCTTCATCTTTCAGCAAATGAAGCTCACGCTGCTGTGCCAAATGAAAGCCTGAAGCTCTCTATTTCAAGAGGATACCTGGTGTGTCTTTAACACTTTGATGGCAATTGGATAAAAGGGCCCACCTTATGTTTCTTTAATGCCGTAGCATTTGGGTAGTGTCTGCCAGACAGTCTACTTTTAGAGGAAGATTTGAAACATTAACTAGGATTTGAAGAGTTCTAATGACTTAAAACTGCTTTGATTTCGGTAATCTGCCTGCTGTATTCAGTGCGAGTTCAATAGAGTCTTTGAACAACAGGACGTAGGGAGAGTGCAACTGGGGAGTCACATCTTTAAAAGAAAGTCAGTTTAATTCAGAAACATGTTTCAGAAGTAATCTACGTGAAGCTAATTAACAGTACAGGATACCGAACGGATTGAGGTTCAATCACTAATAGGAATCTTATAAACTTACTGGAGTTACAAGTTTTAAACATGTGACTACAGATTTCAAATTACAAAAATTGAAGGAAAGGATCAGTTAGAAGGAATGTAAGTATCTGCAAAATTGTATTGTTATGTAACATTACACTTCTAGTTTTGTGCAATTATATCCAATAATAAACTTCTATATATTAATTATATAACAATATATTTACCCACCCATTATAAAAAGTAATTTGAAAACATGCAAAATAAGAAGCTGTGGTATTTCGGTTTGTATATTTGTATTTTTTATGCTGCTTTCTGAAGATGGGTAATCAAATGTACCGTAGCCTAAGCCCTGTGTTTAAGTGACAGTGGCTGTGTGTGTGAGTTTTTAAGTGTTATTCTTTTTGTGAAATGTCAATACACTGAGTAGACTTCCTTTATAGGCATTGCTGGAATGTGTTGTTCTCCTTCTCCCTGTTGCAGACTACTGACAAGGAAGCTCCTGGGCTGGTTTTGATGCAGAGTCTGGCGTACCTCAGCGGCTTTCCAGCTTCCTTTAAGGAGACCGAGCAGCTCCGGGTCAAGCTCCCACAGTCTGTCACCAGCAAAATCAAAAGGGTAAGTCTATTAACCAGGGTGCTGTGACACATTGGTGTGCCATCATGCTTGAAAAAGTGAGCTGCAGAATTCTTGAAGAGTGTCAACACGAGAAGAATACAATCTTAAAGAAAGAAAGAGAGTAAACTTTGTGCCTGAACAAAATGCCCTTTGAGACACACTCTCAAAAAGTAAGCTGTTTCAAAATTTGGAATAAGGTCTGGGGGCAGGAGAGGTTGATGTGGCCCATAAACGTTTAAGCTAAGTAGATGCGTCATGAAAAGGGCCATTTCATTTTTTTTAATCCTATTTATAACATCTTTATGTGCTGCTGGTTTTTACAGAAACCACAAACAAAATTAAGTTGTAAAGTGTCTCCAAAACCCTTCAAGATGGTATTTGAAAAGTCCCTGTAGGCAGTGTACGTTTTTTTTTCTTCTCACATTCAGTCTTTTTTTTTTTTTTCACAAAATGCAGGGTGGGGGTGGAAAATACATAATGAATGTGACACTTGCCTCATTAGGTGGTGTGATTGCGAGTCTTTCGCTGAGTGATGGGGTGTGAAAACCTGCAGTCTTCTAGTGCCATGTCTTACATGCATACTGTGCAACAGGAGTGCTCTTCTGCCTCTGACACTTGCTGTGTGAGAACTGCCAAAAGCCACCCTTGGGTGTCCTTAGAGAGCTCTGTCCTTCCGTGTTGTGATGCCCGAAGGAAGACAGTGCATGTTCTACAATTTTAAAATGGCACAAATTGAAAGACAGTATTTTTGTATTGCTGTCTTCAAGGATTAGACAGAAGCTGGGGTCCTGAAGCATGAGTGTGATGGAGAGTCTTGGCACATTCACAATAGTTTATTTTGCTCTAAGATTGCTCATATTGGCATGCTACCAAAGACTGGAAGAACAAGTTCATCTTTCATATTTTGTCATTCTTCAACCAGAGTGTGAGGCGCTGATGAGTTATTCAGGATGAGCTATTGTCATGCATGCTGTTTATGAGTAGAGACTGTTTTTAACTTATTTTGGGTAAAACCTAATCTGCTATTCCTACCCTCATTAAACCATTCACAGCAAAATCTGTAGTGTTGAAATCCCAGTGTTAATAATATAGTGTTAAAATCAGTGTTGTTTCAACACTAAAAAGATTCAGTTAAACCATCTTGATAGTCAGTATTAATACTGGGTGTCAAATTAAAGAGTGTTGAATTTAAAACCAAAGAATTTACCATACCCACAATGCATTGTGGTAGTTTCCCGAATAATTGTTTTATGGTTTTATTTTTTTCTTAATAATTGTATAAATGTTAATTATTGTATATTAAGTATTGTTTGAGGGTAAAATGTATCTTTACCCACCGATGTATTTATATTTGTGTTGTCAGATTTTTCCACCCTAAATACGAACTCATATCTTTGAGTCAACCCCAAACCAGACTGTTTGGCTGTTTATCGGTTTGTGGTGGTGCTTGTAAGCATTACCTGTATATGCCTGTCCCATTTGTGTGTTTGATTGGGTCTGGGTATTTATTTACTGAAAAGTAAATTGTAAACCAATATATATTTTCTCTTTCTCTCTCTAACAAAGGACTGCTAGATTTTAATACATAGTATCAATTATACACATTTCTGATCATCCAGAGTGTATAGAAGCAAATCTTGTTGTATTGCTTGTTATCGTTTGATTGATAAAAGTAGAGTAAACAGGGGTTTAACAATTTAATGGACTAACAGAGTTAACACTGGTGAGAGTAGTGCAGTGTTAAATAAAATAAACACTTTTAAGAGTTGTTATTTAACTCCCTGAGAGCAGAACTTTTAACTCTGAGGCAGTGTAAAAATACCAACTCTGTTGAAAGTGTTAATTTTACTCTGGTGAGTGTGGATTATATAAACACTTTTTTAGAGTTAATTTTAACACTGTTGGAGTTAATTCAACACTGGTGAATTTACTGTGTTGGAAGCTGGAATTGGTAGTGGTTTTGTTCCTCCATCTTCAACTTTATTGATTTATTTTTACAGTCAAAAGCTTGAAATGTGCTGTCTGCTATGAAAGATACAGCATTTTTTTGAAGCCTTGAGAGAGATTCATGTTATCCACTTCATCCTGTAATCAGCCCATTCATGTAAACGAGAGTTTCATAGGTTTGATGATGACTTGAGCTAACAGTACAGTCTACCACTGAGCTGCTGGAGCCAGTGGAGCAGTCGAAAATAAACATTGCAATACAATAAACTACAGAGCTCTGGGTTTCATTTCCCATTTGTTTGTAGACTGTATTGTGTTACATGTTTGACTCTCTGCAGGGCTTTCTGGTGGGCCAGGTTTTTATTGTGCTAGTAAAAAGATTGATCAACAACAACAAAAATTGTTTCCAGAAGAGTTTTTAAAGATTAATCTCATTTAAGTCAAGACTTTGTAATGTTGCACAGCATGAAGCATTATGATACACCAGCAGGCTTCAGATCATTGTAGTGCTAATTTATAAAGTGAAACATTATGTAGGACCACAGACAATCCAGAATAGATACTGAAAAATGGCAAATGGGGTGTAAAATGCAAAATGAAATGTAAAGCGGAATGGAATGGCAAATGTAATGTATGAATTTGCATAATTTATCAGTTTGACTCCTTTAATGGTTTATTTAATTATCTCATCATTTGAAATGCATTTAATTGTTATAAAGGTACAGTAGCTCCCTCTATATAACCTCAAGGTGGCGCTGCAGTGTTTCAAATGGAGTCAGCAATCCTGTGAAGGGGACAAGGTGGGGGCTGAGTTTGAAACCGTATTGATGTTTTTTATACAACAATGGTAACCAACTCTGAATTTCTTCTCTCAGCATTTTCACCTGATTCTACTGCTACTAAGGTTGGGTATACTTTAAATAATATAAAAGGAAAAATGTTTAAACAAAAATGGAAAGTTACGGGGAAACGTACAGTGGGACACTTTGTTCAGACACCAGGGCCACAAGTCTTCAGTTCTTCGATAACTTGCTCTGTAATTTTAAACAATATACAACAAAAATCATATTACATTTACTGTAGAGAGAATCTATACTGTATATAGAGCTATACTAGCCTACAATTTCATGTTACAATGTCTGCAAATTCAGTCCTCCTTTCTGATTGCAGTATGTTGTACATAGCCTCCTGGAAGGATTTTTGTCTTTGTTTGCATCCCTATTCTATGCAGTTGATTTAGGTATTCATCAATCTGCTGCAAGATATGAATTTGGAGAATGTGGAGTTTTTTTTCCCAGCTAAGCAAAGACTGTTACCCTGATTATTCTTTAAAGCTCTTTAATTAAGGGTGATCCTTAATATTTGCACCACAATGGTACATGGCAGTGGTTGCATGCCTGCTCTTGTAAAATGGAGGAATGCCCACTGTCTGGGATCTGTGGCAATAATAAAGTTTATCTCCCTCCCTAGACACACCAGTTCTATGCCAGCTCGGGGGTTTTAGTCTGCCTTTTCGAATTCCTGATGAGGGACTGTCATGTGATAATAGCAGGGGTATTAAACTGAAACCCTACCTCTGTGCATTCTGTGTAAGTTTAGAACAACTGTTTTGTGTGGCGCCCCGCCAGGGCCATACAAAGAAAGGTTAACATGGTTATTCCAACCTTCTCCTCTTTCTGTCTCTGTTTAAGTTAACAGTTTGACAGACCATTGCTTTGATAAGGTGTCAGTCTGCGAACCTAGTTAATCTGAATGGCAGAATCTCCGCCTTGTGTCTTGTTAGCTAAGTAAGTTGCAATCCTCGGCAAAAGACTCCTGCAGCAAGACAGACAACTTTGCACAAATGTGCACAAAATCAAGAAACCATAAGGATAATCATATAGTTTTGTAAATGTAATCAAGGGAGAAAAGAAAATTGTAAGATTGAATCTCTTTATTAATAGAATCATTGACTTCAATCCTGATCAATTTCTTAGAAACAAGACTTACTCTTATCAGCCTCTATCTTCTCATGAGTATGATGATGATGTTCCTCAATATTGAAGAATGCCAAACTAGACAATTTAATTGACTGTTTGGCTTTTGATGGAGTGTGAAAAGAGAGGAAGTTTTGGGACGGGATGGTCAATGGACAAAGTTTGAAACCGTACTTCCATTGTTACTGGGTAATTACAAAAATAGCTTTTTAAAGTTTCTTTCAGCATTTATTATAAACACTTTCATGGAATATAGGGTTACCATATTAAAAAATAACAAACTCACTCATTACAAGCTTAGATAATGTACACCATGAACTTTGGAATATCAAGTAGGTCTGGATGGAGATCAGATAAGTGTGATTAGTAACATTCCACTCTCCAGTTGTTCTGATTTGTTTTCTCCTATTACCGTTTTAATTATTGGTTAGACACTTGCTTTCTAACAGTGTAAGTGTAACCATGGCCGGAGACTGAGTCTGTCGTGTAGACCATTGTCTTCTGGACACCTAACACGGATTTAACCTTGGTGTTGATATGCTTTCTTCAGTGGCAGGGTAGAATCTAGGTCATCTATCACACAATAGGCAGGCTTCTCCTCTTTCACTTGTTCCTGGTGCTTGCCCACCATTTCTGTGAAGCACGGAGGATCAAGACTCTGAAGTATTTATAGCCAGCGTCCGACTGATAGCAATGCTGATGAAAACCTACCTCCATTGTATTGGCAGGGCCCACCCACTGGCATGTGCTCATGGCACCCGGGGGTCTGGTTTAACCAGGCCATTTTCAGGTGTGTGTTGGTGTGTGCGTGTGTTGGTGTGTGTGTATTCTTCAGCTGTTAAAGCAGCATTCCAGTAGCACTTTTCTGGATGTTACTAAATAACAGAATTATAAGGGCAGCATATTGCCATTATCTGCACAGCAGATGGTGCTATAGTTTGATAAAACCTGATCATAAGTATTCTAAGCACCAGATTATTTTAACTACTCTTTTAGACTTGTCTCGTGTCTGCTGGTGTTGACGGGAAATTGATTGGCATAGTAAAACACCCTTGATTTAAACAAAAAAACACACTTAATGGCATGATTTGTGTCAAAGTGCCTTTTTTTTTTTAACTCATATGATGTAGTGGCTTCTGTAAAGCTAAACTACAAGACCCAGGCCTATAATGGTTGAAGAGCATTTAGCAGCATTTTACAACTGACAAGATTAATGGGCTTTGAGAATTGTATGTTGCTATTGCTAATTGCATGACAGTTGCTGTAGTCATATACTTTGACCTGGGCAATGGAGAGCTTTTACAATATAATTTACAATCTTTCTGATTTTCAATTAATCTGTTTAAGGAAGTACCTGTTGCTGAAATGTTCAAGGCAGCTCTTACAGGGTATTTATATTTCTTAGCAGACACCCTTATCCAGGGCAGCTTACAATTGTTACAATATCACACTATTTTACATACAATAACCAATTTTTTAATGGAGCAAACTAGGTACAACAGCAGTGTCCCCACCTGAGACTTCTATTTTCTTTCTTATTATATGTATTCATATGTTCAGTGTTCATTTATTTTAATTTAATTATTTGTTGCTTGCCTTGTGTTCTGCAATCCTTCCTAAATAAAGTGCAGGACTTATGGACTCCTGTTTACCCTCTACTGGCGGAGGTAATGGTAGGCCTTGCCAAACATTCACTCATTCTTCAGGTCAACTTGTCAGCACACACCCCTTCTCAGGAAGAGCTGCCACAGCTTCCCAGCTGGAAAGTGTGGGTGTTAGTGGAGAATGCTTTGAGATGTAGAGAATCTTGAGCTTTTGGTGCCTGATTTAGTCTCACAGCTGTTGAATGTTTTATCTTGATGAAGATCTATTCAGATGGATGCTTTAATCATCCTGTACCATGTAGAAAGTGTTCGGAGACTGGGTTCTTTTTGTTTTGTCATCTATTTTAAGCCAATAAAAGGAAGGCAAGAAATATCCTCAAGGACAGACAAGGCTCTCATCCTTTCTAGCACATTCCCATTGTTGTTATAGACCAGATTGGTTCGTATTCATTGCTATATGGTGGAACAGTGAGGAGTGTTGGCTTTTCTTAATTGACTAGTTAAGTTTTTGAGAACCAAGAAAAACAACACATTGGCATTGCCACAAGTCTAAGCTGAGAGAATGCTCAATCCAAACTGCAAAGTGATGGAGACCACAAATTTGAATCTGCTCTGTGCCACTCACTAAAGGCCTATTGGGAAATCCTCAGCGGTGATTCTTAAGCCACTAAAGGCTCAAGATTGTATTGGGTGAATTCACCACTTTTTTTATATGTAATTTGTGATTCGCAGGTACATCAGAGTCAGAGGCAGAGGCCCTTGTCTTTTGACATAATAACTGAGCTTACAGTGAGATTGGTGCACCCCTCAAAGACTTCACTACATTTTCAGTGATATAAACTGAACAAAATGCTTTTGGGATGTGTATTAATAGTCTGCTCAGTCATAAGTCAGGCATTGTCTGAGCTGTGAAAATCAAGACCACTGGGTGGGTTAGCAGAAAAGCCATTTTTAACAACGGGATGGCGTCACCTTTATCTTCCAGGAACCTCCCCCCCGTTTCACAATGCTGACTGAAATAGCAGTATTCATCCAGTGGGCAAGCTTCCTTTCCTCCAAGGTGCATGCTCAGCATTGGTGTCAATGAGCTCATGGGCTGTAGTCCTCTTCTTTCAGATGCATAAGGCATGATTTTGATACTGACCCATATTTTGATCTGGTCAGACTATTATTAGAACCAATCTGTGTGTGGATGTTCGTTGTAATGTTTCCTTTTACATCGGTGTGGAGAATTGTTATTCTCATGGGTGATTTGTGAACAGATGCAGGAAAAGCATGACTTCTCAGCTGGTGAATGCAGGGTATTTTGACACTGTGGCAAAAGCTTCTGAGTGGTTTCTTGATTTTGTTTGTTTTCTTCTTTTGTGATGCTGCTACACTTTTTCAAGTTTACCTTTTTATGTTAACTATAGGATTTGTTGCAGTTTTAACATGGTTTTACTTTAGTATTCCATGGGTTTGATGTGGTTATTACCCTGAATAAACGTATAAATGCAACATGCAACACTTTCAAAGATTTTACTGAGTTACAGTTCATATAAGGAAATCAGTCAATTGAAATAAATTCATTAGGGCCTAATCTGTGGATTTCAAAGTCTCAAGTTTTGAGGGAGCATGCAGTTGGCCTACTGACTGCAGGAATATCCACCAGAGCTGCAGTCGGGTCAAGACCCTGGTGAGGATGACGAGCCACAGGGGAGCTTCCCTGAGACGCTTTCTGACAGTTTGTGCAGAAATTCTTTGGTTGTACCCACAGTTTAATCAGCTGTCCAGGTGGCAGGTCTCGGACGATCCTGCAGGTGAAGAATGTGGAGGATGTGGAGGTCCTGGGCTGCCGTGTTCACACATACTCTGCGGTTCTGAGGCTGGTACTGCGAAATTCTCTAAAGTGATGTTGGAGGCGGATAATGGTAGAGAAATTAACATTCAGTACTCTGGCAACAGCTCTGGTGGACATTCCTGCAGTCAGCAACCAGTTGCACATCCCCTCAAAACCTGAGACATCTATGACATTGTGTTGTGTGACAAAACTGCACATTTTAGAGTGGCCTTTTATTGTACCCAGCATAAGGTGCTCCTGTACAATGATCATACTGTTTAATCATCTTCTTGATATTCCGCACCTGTCAGATGGATGAATTATCTTGGCAAAGGAGAAATGCTCACTAACAGGGATGTGAACAAATTTGTGCACACAATTTGAGAGAAATAAGCTTTTTGTGCATATGGAAAAATGTTGGGATCTTTCATTTCAGCTCGTGTATATAACCTGTGGTGAGGGCTGTTTCATTATAACAAAATACCTCCAGATTTGTTGCACTTGAGCTGGGCATCAGTGGGAAATAGAACTCGTATCCCTCTGTTAAATTACATAAATATTGTAACTGCAAAAGTAAATATTAAAACAGCAAAATCCTATAGTACAGTTAATATGCATAAAGGTAGAAACCTGCCCCATTCCCCATTCTTTGGAAATCCAGAGCTGAATTATATTGAGGCCAGACTCTACTGAAGTTTTGAAGTTTGCTTTCTGCACTTTTATATTCTCACTTGCTTTTTAAATGCTCTTATTTTTGAAGTTCGGTTTTCTCCAAGTTTTGAGTGCGCAGAGTATGTTTGTCTGAATTATTTTAAGCGTTTTCAAGTGTACATTAGAATGTAAAAATTGGTTTTGGACTATTTCTATATTTGGTCATATAGATGTATTATGCCAGGGGGATAGACCATTGGAAAAG
Organism: Amia ocellicauda; assembly: GCF_036373705.1. Taxonomy (NCBI): domain Eukaryota; kingdom Metazoa; phylum Chordata; class Actinopteri; order Amiiformes; family Amiidae; genus Amia; species Amia ocellicauda. The sequence goes on along the minus strand of NC_089854.1, from coordinate 46,150,908 downwards.
TTGACCAATATTTCCCTCAATATTAAAATCCCTCAAGGCCAAGGGAGGAAACCTCTAGTTAACCGATGATCTGGCTGGAGGAAGGATGCTCTGCTCGTATCTTTGGCTTGGATCCCTGTGAATAATGATGTTGATGTTGAATTTCCTTCGGGAAAGCAGAACACAACCCTAAACCTCTCTTTATTGGCCTCATGCAGCTGCAGCTATATTCGGAAGCCAGCATTGCCCTTCTCCACCTGAACAGTCCCAAGGATTTCTCGGAGCTCACCCAGCAAGCCAAGAAGAACCTAACAATAGATGGGAAGGAGCTCACAGTCAGCCTTGCCTATCTGTTCTGGGACCTGAGTGCCATCAGCCAGGTATTCATGCTTTGTTGTGTGTTTTTGTTGTGTGGTGGTGGTGTTAGCTGGGCCTCAGCTGGAAGTCTAACTCATATCCCTCTGGTTTCCCAGTCCAAGCAGGATGAGGACGTGTCAGCCAGCCGGTTTGAGGACAACGAGGAGCTGCGCTACTCTCTCAGATCTGTGGAGAGACACGCACCGTGGGTCAGACACATCTTCATTGTCACCAATGGACAGATCCCCTCCTGGCTCAACCTGGACAACCCCAGAGTCACCATTGTCACACATCAGGTAACCATCCACTCACCTGTGTCTGGGCGATGTCCTGGCTTGAAAAACTGATCCCAAGTGAGCCGTAGAAATTTAAGGGTGCGGGTTAAGTAAAACCACACACTGCATTATTGCAAGGCATACGTCTCGCCTTCAGCTTTCTCACCTTGAAGACAGAGACTTCAGCTACCTATTTGTAAAAAATGTATAAGGATTTTTAAGTTTGGTAGTGAAAAATAAGAGGTGTATTACCAACACTGTAGAAACGCATAGGAAAGTAATATTCCTCTAAACCCTGCTATTTGTTCTCTGTGAAAATCATTTCATACATGTTTTGTATGTTGGGAATTAAATTCACTCGCCCTCTGTTCCCTTAGGACCTTTTCTTGAATGAAAGCCATTTGCCTACATTCAGTTCCCCTGCTATTGAAAGTCATATCCATCGAATTCCTGGGCTTTCACAGAAGTTCATTTACCTGAATGATGATGTTATGTTTGGGAAGGACGTTTGGCCAGATGACTTTTACAGCCACTCCAAGGGACAGAAAGTAAGTCTGAGGTGGAATGTGGAACTACTCATTAATAATGTCCATGACTATCGTATGTTTCATTTGAACATTTATCTAAATCCTAACCAAAAATCATTGCTCTTGTTTGTAAAATTTCATTATTGTACTACATTTAACAGGCTTGGCAGAAAATGTGCATCATCCCAATAAACCAGGCCTCTGATTGGGATTTGTATGTCTTGCTGGGTTCCTAAGGGTTAAATGTCTTTGCAGGTGTACCTCACCTGGCCAGTCCCCAATTGTGCTGAGGGCTGCCCCGGGTCCTGGATCAAGGATGGTTACTGTGACAAAGCCTGCAACAACTCTGCCTGCGACTGGGATGGGGGAGACTGCCTGGGTTAGCACTTTTTTGTTTTTTCCTTTTTAGATTTCTCTGTCAGGTTACATGGGATAGAATAGGTCAGTCCTGGTGTGCATCACAGTAAATCTATAGGTAGGCCAAAGGATTTGTGTTCACCATAACATACAAGGTGATGTTCATTTTATAACAAAGCAAAAGTGACTTAGTCTTTCTAGGAGTGTATATAGACTTCCACCTTCACACCCAGTAGCAGATGTTCCCTGTCATTGATGGTTTGTCTTTAATTGCTGTTTACTCCTTTCTCTTTGCAGGTGCGACAGGGAGCACACGGTTTGGTGCAGGAGTTGGAGTAGCAGGGGCAATTGGGGGAAATGGACAAGCCTGGCAGTTTGGTGGGGGTCTGGGGGGCATTGGGGGAATCTCTTACTGCAACCAGGGCTGCGCCAACTCGTGGTTGGCGGATAAATTTTGCGATCAGGCCTGTAACGTCCTGTCATGTGGCTTCGATGTGGGAGACTGTGGGAAAGGTAAGTGTTCCTGTCAACAGAGGCCATTATTAATGTATTTGTTTTATTTGTATATTCTTTAAGTACTGCCGACATTAATTGCCAGTAACGTGTTCAGGATACACAAAGAAAATTAAGTTAACATATTATAATATGGTACAGCAGTACTGAGCTGGTAGATTAGCAATTTGTTGGCTTGCGCAGCTTGTTTTTTCTTCTTTCCTATCCAGAGCACAATATTTAGACCAGTTTTTGCTTTGACTGCAAATCCAAGCTGCTTGTTTGGACTAGAAGGTTATAGAGGTTTTTTACAGTAGTAAAAATACTATTTTGGGGTACAGTTTTGAGTCAGACCAGCTGAACTCTGTATGTGGATTCTATTCCTAAATAGTCTGAATAACCAAGGTCTTAACCTCTCTCAGGAAAAGAGAGTCTGCATTAAACTGTATAATTTACAAAATCCGTGAGGGGCTGAGGGCTGCCTTTTATCCAGCTTCAACTTAAAACACACTAAAAATGTGTTTTATTGTGGAACTGCATTCATTAACATACTAAGCAGCTGAATCAATCATTTGTGATTGTTGCAGTATTAAAGTTAATTGTATTACACAGTGAAGTTACTAGAATAATTAATAAAATATCAACATCTTGCCATTTGAAGAACAAAACACAAGTGATGGCAGTTTGTTGCAGGTATACCATCGTTAACATTTATTTTATTTTATTTCAGATCACTTCAACCAATTGTATAAAGTAACTCTGTTGAAGAATAAGACCCACTACTCCATTCCGCAGAGTGAGGTAAAACCTTATTTCAGCTTCGCTGGTATCGCCAAGAGAATCTCTGAGGCCTATGTTGCCGACAACCCCATTGTCCGCCACACTTCTGTTGCCAATAAATGGAAAACTGTGCATCTGCTCATGCATAGTGGCATGAACGCCACCGTCATCCAGTACAACTTCACCTTCCAGGACCAGGATGACCAAGAGTTTAAAATAACTCTCTTCGTAGATGTGAACACCAGGGAGGTCGTAAAACCTAACGTGACCGAGGTTCAGAAGGATGATGGCAGTGATGTGAAAGCCCCCACTATACCTCTGGAGGAAGAGATCTTGTTTGAAGATGTGCCTGAAGACAAACGAAGTCCTAGAATTCACAAAGGACCACCAAGGGCCTCGGAGGTGTCCATGGATGTGCCTGCACTAAATATTACCTTACTGCCACCTGACATTCAGAGGGATTTGCAAAAACTGTCGGAAATGCTGGCAAACGGGGACATCACTCTTAAAGGCTATAATCGAACAAAAGCTACACTGCTGGAACCCTTTAGAGCTTCAGCCAAGGTTTTAGAAGTCGAGAAAAGGCGCGATACTTCAAGCACTGTCAAAACTGCGCAGGCAAAATTGGAGGAGGGGCCGGACTCCCACAAACCCTACAAAGACCTTGTGGGGGAGGACATGGAGAAAGACAAAGTCCAGCCCCTGCTAGCCACGCCAAAGCCAGAGATCGCTAGAGGGCAAGTTGCCCCATCTGCCATCCAAATAAAAATTGATGACCAGCATGCAGGTGAGGTGCTGCAGAAACAGCCTGCTGACAAGAGGCTGCAACTTATAACCAAAAAAAGCCCTCCCCTGAAAATACTAAGTGCCATTGTAGGGGGGGGGTCAAAGGTAAAGGATACGGATGGAAACCAGGAGGACAAAGACAGACTTAAAGAGGCAGAGCTTAAAGAGAAACCTCTTCAGAAGGAGGGTGAGGCCCCAGTGTTGCTAGGCCGGAGACTCCAGCACTACACTCATGGTGACCGAGGCTTCCTCCCTTGGGAGAGGAGGAAATACTTTCAGGATCTCTTGGAAGTGAGTTTATGAATTCACATTTTTATTTTTATTTCAATTATGTAATTGACCTTTTTTTGTTTCCCCTCCCAGCTTTAGGCTGCTCTGTGGTGTTTACGTTCCTGATACAGTGAACAAGTCAAGTGAAACGTATCATATTCACTAACCACACAATGTAAAATGTATTCAAGTTCATGTGTTTTTACTCTTGGCATTTCTGCATAATTTCTAATGATTTCTCCCCGTTTGTCTCCCCCAAGGAAGAGGAGAGGCTTGAGAAGGTGCTCCTGTACGAAACCGACCGCAAAGCTCTTGGCAGGAAGCTCAGGGACACATTCGCCGATTCCCTGCGCTATGTCAACAAGCTGCTAAATGGCCAGTTTGGCTTCACATCGCGCAAAGTTCCCGCCCACATGCCTCACATGATCGATCGCATCATCATGCAGGAGCTCCAGGAAATGTAAGGAATCAGATTGTGTGTCTGTTCAGCTGTTGCTGGGGTGTTTCCACTGCAGACGAAAAGAAAAGGGGGGCAGGGAAAAATGTGTTGTAATTAGAAAGCGCCAAAAAGCTGCTTCACCAGAAATTACAAATTTTAAACACCGCTTTACCTTCATGTATCGCAGTTCTATAGGTAAGAGTGGTTGTAGAAGCAGCAGTCTACAGACATGTTTGTGTACTTTATTTCCTGTCATTGGTTTTGTTTGTTTATTTATTTAAATGTTTCGGTTTTCCTGGATTGCCATTACAAAGCAAAGAAAACCCTGACACTGTTGTGGAATGAATGTTGACTTCACTCGTGCTAAGCGTTACCCTTGTCTATATACTCAGGTTTCCTAAAGAGTTTGACAAGACCTCGTCCCACAAGGTACGGCACTCTGAGGACATGCAGTTCGCCTTCTCCTATTTCTACTACCTGATGAGTGCCGTACAGCAGCTCAATATTTCGCAGGTCTTTGAGGAGGTGGACACTGACAGCTCAGGGATCCTGTCTGACAGGGAGATCCGCACCTTGGCAACAAGGATCCACGAGCTCCCTCTCAGTCTTCAGGTGACCCCATTGCTCTCTGCTCTTTTATGCATCTTTTGGACAAGTATATTTAGGACTGGATTTTTTATTTAAATTATTATTTTTGATTACCTCACATGCTTTAAACCATGTTTTGAGATGATTAACTTCCTTCATTAACCTTGGAAAGGCTCTGAATGACCCAGCAACTGCATCGTTCTTGAACTTTTAGGTCTTGACCAAGACACTGGTGTCTATTTTGGCTGCTTCTTCATTCCACCCCAAGAAATATCCAATGACATCAATCACTCACAGTTTGTTCCTCTGGCCTTGTTTGCGGTTACCCTCTCATCTTCATAATGAGGATTTATTTCAGAATTAGTTGACAAGAAACTACTTGCCCAAGAGTCAGTGTTGCACCATAATAATTTAACAATGGTGGGAGGGAGTGAGGCAACACAAATTGTTAACTCTATTTACTTCTTTTTTTTAGCCCTTAAATAAACCCAGATTAAATTCATCATTAGTACAAGCATTTTTTTCCCCTCTGAAAATAACTTTCAACCATAAAAACAAAGCTAAATTTTGATTTTTAATAAATTCAGTGTTCTTTTCTTACACAGTTGCATACTAGTTACATTGTACCATAGCTCAGCTAGTAGTATTTACCCTGTTGTTTTTTGTGGTTGGTGGCTAAACAAATGTTCTCTTTGTGCAGGATTTAACTGGACTGGAGCAGATGTTAATTAACTGTTCAAAAACACTCCCTGCCAATATCACTCATATCAACGCTGTCAGCCCAACTCAGGAAGCGTATTATGATCCCAGCATGGTAAGAAACACTTTGCAACTGTTTGCTTGTCACTGTGAGCAGCACAGACAGTACAAATCAATTACTTTATTTTGGTCTTTGTGTGTCAATTCTCTAAGTCATAAGTGTTTATCAACCTCAATTGACTGACCTCTTCCCCCTGTCTGCAGTTTATAAGTAGAATGGCGCTGGCTTCTGTTGTGCAAGAAAGTGTAAACCACAGACACTGATCATCTGTTTTCATCTTCACAGCCTCCAGTGACCAAAGGTTTGGTAATCAACTGCAAACCCATTACAGAGCGCATCCACAAGGCTTACAGAGACCAAAACAAATACAAGTAAGTCATCCATATTCATATCAACTATTCAAATAATTTGTTTAAAAACAAATATCAATTTAGATTTTTAGTCTTCAGTGATTCTATTTGATGTCATGATGGTGAACAAAATGGTGTGTTTTTTTTTTTTTACCCCCCAAAAAATATCAACAAAAACGTATGCTGCACTGTCTGCAAATCTGATTGTGACGAAGTACAACATATATGATTGTGCATCTGAAAATAAAATATGCCTAATATTTTGAAATGTTGTAAAAAACATTGTACAGTAATATTGAATTTGAGACTTAGGTGATATATTGCGGGGAGAGGAAAATATATTTTTTTATATTATTGTTTGGAGCTACAGGATCAACATGCATAAATGTGTGTTTCTCAATGCTTTATTTTAGTTCCAAGACTCCAAAATAAACACATTTGTCAATAAAATGAATATTTTGTTAAAAAATATTTTTTATATATTGTTATTCCTACTATTCGAAAATTCGAGTTTAAATTCGAATTAATATTCGAAGACCTACATATTTGAATGTTGTAGCCCTAGTTTAAACCTTTGGGCATTGTAAATGGTTTAATTGTGGTTTTCTATTTTGTTTTTGTCATGTCCTGAATGCTTGTTTCATATGTTCACTGTGATGATTTTTTATTTGATTTGATTTTCCAAAGCTGGTAAAGGATTTTCAAATTTACTGAATTTACTTATAAGTAAATAATTTACCAACCTCGGAAACTGTAGCCTGTAATACATTTTTCACAAAGGCAAAGTGTTCTTCTTGACTGTTGAATTGAGCTTTGTCAGTATTTGTCCCATTTAGTGGTGGTGGTAGTAAGAAATATATTATTAATAGTAACAGTTATTCATGCTGTTTTTAATCTGGAAAGGTTTGAAATCATGGGTGAAGAAGAAATTGCTTTCAAAATGGTCCGCACAAACGTATCCCATGTGGTTGGTCAACTTGATGATATCCGGAAAAACCCCAGGTACTGTAACGATGTATTTCTTCCCACAACAGCTTCTTATTATTAAGTGTACATTTTTTTTTTTTCCCTGTTCATGAATGAAATTGAAAGCTCTTGCTGCATCTAGAAGCTCATGTTGCAAGCCAAGTCCCTGCCACCCCCAAATCCCTTTGTGACATCATGGCACGAGGTATGCCTGAATCCAGCTCTGATGAAGGCTACTTCAATAACCATCTCTTGAGTGGAAAATGGGAAAGAAAGTCATAACCTTGTAGGACACTATATTGAAACTCAGGACTCTGGGACTCTGTAGGTCCTTCAATAAATCTGTCTTAGTCCTACTTTGTCAATCTGTGGAGGTGAACAACAGTATGTACTTAATGAGACTTTTTTATTTTGCGGCAATCTTGCAGGAAGTTCATTTGCCTGAATGACAACATTGATCACAGCCACAAGGACGCCCCAACGGTGAAGGCAGTGCTACGGGATTTCTACGAGTCAATGTTCCCCATCCCTTCACAGTTCGAGCTGCCCAGGGAGTACAGGAACCGCTTCCTCCATATGCACGAGCTGCAGGAATGGTACGGTGCCTGGTGGGCAGGGCTGGGTCATTTACATGAAAACAAATATGTATATGCTGCAATATTTTAGGCCTTACAGATGCTAATGTTATAGGTCATGATATTTTGAAACCTATGTATCCGTAGATGTCAAGAACTTGAAAGATGACAGAAAAGGTAGGTACTTAAATTAACTGTGAAACCGTTTCTGTTTACAAGAAAAACAAATGTGACTCTGAAGCTCGGTACTATCTTTGAAGACTTGGCAAGCAAACGTCTGAACCTTATTGTTCCTATCCATCTCTGTCTATACTTATCAGTATATTTTGTTTACTGGCAAGTACACAAACCCCGCAAAAAACAAATATATTTACTTTTATGTGCTTTTTAATTGTGTGTCCTCTGACTGCAGTGCTCTTTGTTTTGCTCTGAATATAAACACGCAGGGGTTCCTTCCTTCTTGGAAACTGGACCTCTGTCAGTGTTTCCCTTCACATCATTTCTATTGATAGAAGCAGTTCGCATTTCTAGTAGATGTGTAACGAAGATCAGACTGGTCTCCTATCCAAAGCCTTGAATGGTTTCAGCTCTCCTCATGATTTATGAGGAACAGAGGCCTGTGAGCAGCTCAGATCTTTGTTAGAGAAGAATAATTAATGACCCCTTCATCTCAACACCTCAGAGCAGATAAAATAGAAGCTGTTAGCTGTCAACGTGTGTGCTCTGAAACTGGGCTGGTGCCAACGAGAGAGCCCACCGAGTTCAGTGGAGTGGAAGGCTGTTGTTTTCCCCAACTTTGTTCTTGTGATCCATGGGTCAATGCACTGACAGCCAGCACAACTCACTTCATACTGCCTTCCAATGATAATCTGTCATTGACCTGCAATGAACTAAAATGGGGATGTGTTACACTCAGTGAGGTCGCGTGTGTGCATGTGCGTGCGCGTGTGTGTGCGCGCGTGTGTGTGTGTGTAATATAAATAACCACTTTGCCAAAACCGTTTACCTGTATTGTACCACATTGTTAACATGCTACAGAGTGTGCTCAGATCATATTTGGTGTACTGTTTGTATGTTGCTGGAGTGCAAAGGAACAAAATGTAAACTCTTACATTACACTAAATTATGCATGTAGAATTGAAGGACTTAGGGTTGGCACCTTGTATCTTTAATTAATTCACTAGAGCAGTGGTTCCCAACCCTGATCCTGAAGGACCCCCTACCCTGCTGGTTTTTGTTCCAACCGAGCTTTCAATTACTTTTAATTACCTTTTAATTATTTTAAACCATAGGGGTTTTAAGTTAAGTATAAAATTGTATAAGGAACTTATCTTATTAAGGAACCAACTTTTTATCAGTTACACAATTTAAAAAGTCAAATGTAAGCAAATTATTAGTTAAATTAAGGGTTCTATTATGTAATTGAGAGCTCAGTTGGAACCAAAACCAGCAGGGCAGGTGGTACTCCAGGACCAGGGTTGAGAGTCACTGCACTAGATTATACTACTTGCTAGGATGACACAGTAAACTTAGAATAGGTATAGATGACAAATAATTAAGTGCAATTTTACAAACATTTAACTTATACTTCAGTTTATTTTGGATAGGTGTCACTGCTTATGTTATACATTTAATTCTCATGATTTTGACCCCTACACATACAATCATAATCCTTGATTGAAGGTAGTATTTGATGTCCCAGTGAGTTGCTAGCCATAGAGTTTGTCACTCTGGTAACACTTCATCATATGTTAAGGGCCAGTGGCTGTAACTGATAGTTTGGGTCTAGTCTGTTGACGCTGACATGCCAGTTTATATCGTTTTACCACAACTGGGGGCTTTTATTTCATGACACCCGTTTCTGTTGCCATACTAGGATTACAGAGTGATTGTGTAAATGTATTCCACAAGGACCTTGTATGGAACTGGAGTCCTGTAGAAACGTAACCTTTTGCAGTCTCCCGCTGAAAGACTTTGTAGTTAAAGCCTTTTTTGTAAAGCCGCCTTCTTCAGAAGAGAAAGACGGAGTCTGCCAAGATGGCTGGTATATTTAGTGGTAGCTAAATCCAAGAGCTCTTTAACATCTGCAGGGATCAGGAGGGAATTTTTAATAGCAGTTGCATTGGCTTTACTTGTTCTCCTGGGCCAGTTAGGGAGCATTATAAGTTTGAACCAGCATCTGTGAATAAAGTGATTCTGCTGTCTGTCTAGATGAATTTAAAATCAGCATAGGATCTTGATTTGAGATCTTCCAATTGGAACATCATAGTTATTGTCACACATTTAAATGCTATATAAATATAATCTATTAAAGCATTATTCACCATCATGAATACAAGGCATCACAGTCTTTATAGGGGAGTAAGTGTGCCAGCAAGTGTTCTGCATTTTGGTAGAACCTTGTTCATGCTAAGTCTACACAATTTATGTGCACTTAATAACAGTTTGCAAAGAACAGATTTATTTTATAGTTTTGTTTTTTCCAATAAAGCTTGTCAATTTTGTTTCCGTGGCATTTTTTGGGGCCTCTGAAAAATGCAATAGCATACTTTAAAAGTGTTTAAAACCCAAGTAGCTTAAAATTCTGTGTCTATTAATGATTGAATTAATGAATTAAATTATTAAATTAATATACAGCAGATTAGGGTTTCTGCCACGAAAGTAAGTTTATGAATTAAGGGCCAACACAGGAGTTGAAATGTCTTTATTAAAGTTGAGTATTCTTTGATTCGAAATTACTTGGACATCTTGTAAGCAGCTCTAGTGATGATCGGTGTGATTTATGAACATGGTAGTCTAGTATTGCAACGTGGTGATTTTTATTTTCTCAGCTGTTGATCTGCAAATCCCGCTGAGCACTGATTATAGTGTGTGCGTGTGTCATATTTTAATTTATGTTATTTGTGCTACAAATATTCGTGAAAACTTAATATTTTCAAAAACGTAAAACAAATTTCTACATTTGCATTAAATGGATGAAGAGAGTAGATATTCACTGGTTTCTATGTAAATTATCCTATCCTTCAGTCTGATTTTTATTTTAAATTTTTTTTTACATTTTTTGTGTTTTTTTGTCTTTTTCCAGGAGAGTGTATAGGGATAAGCTGAAGTTCTGGACTCACTGTGTTCTTGTCACTCTGGTTGTGTTTACAATTATCTCATTTTTTGCAGAACAGGTGAGTCATTGATTATTACTGTAAACTGATGTACTCGCATCAGCTGACGTGTCAAATAGTAATTCAGTTTTTGTAATTGTTTTAGCAAGTTCCTTGATAAAATTATAAAAATAGTGACGTTTTTTATGTTTTTACTTTATCAAATCAAGTGTCTGCTTAAGAAAAGGCCTGTTGAAGAGGTCTGGTAAAGGTTAATGACTAGACTGACCTTTTCAGAACATTTCCTGTGGTGATAAGACATTTTCAGGCGGCATCTCTGAGCATCTCTAAACCCTATCTGATGATATTCAGAGTTATTTATTTATTTGTATACCTACAAAATGTAAGGTGCTTCACAATGTTTCTGAGGGCTGTTGAGTTAAGATATGAAACAAACGGTTTAAAGTTAGGTGGGTGGCAAGCTGACCGGTCGGTGGTTTATTAGTTTGTGCTCCATTATTGAACAGATTATTTATTTATTTATTTATTTATTTATTTATTTATTTAATCTGTGTTTACAGCCAGTAATATATTTCAGAACTCAATTGAACACATTTTGTATTTAAATATTTTCCTGTCTTTACTCTTCAGCTGATCGTACTGAAGCGCAAGCTGTTCCCCAGACGAAGGATCAACAAGGAGATCAACCCTGAGCGAGTCTAGGGAGACTTTCTCGCATCTACCTACATTCCCAGCATTGCATGAGACAAACAGAGAGAGGGAGAGGGAGAGGGAGAGGGAGAGGGAGAGGGAGGGGGAGGGGGAGGGGGGAGATGGCTTTCCAAACACAGACTGCAAGGTTTAACAACCGAGACTGAAGAGCTGTCAGTACAAAGTGCCAAGGAATCATCAGGAGCTACTTGCAATATGGAACCTCATCAGAGGAGTCACTGTGGAGCCTGAATCTCCCTGCAAGACAGATGCCTGGGTGGCAGCCACACGTTCCCTTGATTGGCAGCTCTCATCTGTTTTGGATTGTGCAGCTTTGGATTGCTGACATTTCATCCAGTGGTAAAAACGGGGGATTGGATGGAAAGGCAGCTGGTGTGAACGCGGGACCCTGCCAAATGGGTGTAACGCTGGAAACTTGAGCCTCCCCCGAGGAACGCCCAGTGGAATTAATCCCTGGACAAGCTATTCCCAGCCATTTCTGTAAACTAAAGCTGGTGAATGCCAGGGCAACAATACTTTTTAATTGTTGCTGTAAAAATCAGGTTCTTGGGGAAATGCATTATTGAAACCTAAGCTGGTTCTGTTTCAGTAAATTGGACAGAGGTGCGAAAGTGTTTACACTATAGATTAAGTAAAACCGGTCATATTCTTAATTTGAAGCTGTTAACTGTGTACAAAGTTTCAAAGTTTGTATTTTAAATTTGAGTTGGGGGGTGGGGGTGTGTTGGCGTCTTGGAAGAGCAGGATGAGGGGATGGTTTTTGCCTTTGCTTAACTACTTTCTCGCTACACAAGTGCCTATTTTGTGAAGGTTTATTCGAGTGAATTTCTCACAAAGCAATGTGGGCACTGACTCATTCTGGGGTCTGTTTCATTTTATGTTCACATCCATTTACATTGTGTTAACTGTCAGTTTTACATTAGTGGTTATTGTTAAACACTGAAGGACCAACACTGGTGGCAATAGAGACAATGATACAAGAAGAATTTACATATCATTTAAAAAAAAAATTGGGGAAGTCTTTTGTCAGCCGCACATCTGACAAGATTGTTTGTCTTAAACTGTATGGCATATATTCTGCACTGCATATGGTGCAAAGTGAGTTTTAAGCAGTTAATCAGCATTAATTAACTCATTCAAAATCATAAAACTTGGTACAAAGATTGATACCAACCATTTGCTTTATTTAAATTATGTGAAAACAAATCCATTTGATTTACTTTATGACTGATGCCATAAAACACAAATATGAAAAATTATTTTCCTAAGTTTGGCTTTGTAATCCTTTTTTCTGCTTCATGGAGCTGAATTCCTGCTGGCTCAAAAAGGTGTTCAGTTTTCAGACTTGGGAAATCATTACTGAGAATGATAAATTGATAAATCGGTTCTCTTCTTGTCACCCACATTGGGTCAGCTAGCTAAGCTGAAGAAATGCTAATTTCTATCCTACTTAACAGGTTTTAAATTAAGAGGGTGTGTGATATCCTTTTGAAAGGAGTACATTGATATGAGCTATGTGTTTTTTCAGTGCATTGTAAAGAGGAAAGAAAATATTGCACAAGGTGCCTGTTTTAATAATGAAGGATCCAGCTTTACTCATCCTAAATTTTACAATTAAGTCTAATGATAAATAAATGCATTGAATTCTAGTGATGAATAATCAGATAACTGTTGTGTTGTGTACAACAATGGGTGTTCCCTGTGGCTCATCTGCACAAAGCAAAGGTAGAGGTGTACATCTTTTTGTTTTATTTTAATATATATAAATAGATAGGCACATAAATTCTATTACAATCCTTTGTGTGACTGAAAAATTCAACGTTTCTGAAGTGTGTAACATTTTTGATGGTGATAGTTTCAGAGTGGCAAACCATTATCTCACCCGCGTGTGCATGTGTCAGTTTTTGCATTGTCCCACCTTTTTTTTCCAGCTTTATGCTGATTGTTGTTTTTCTGTCTGTTTATTGTATTTTGCTCGTCACCATAATCTTTACTGGAGCCTGTGTGCCAGAGCTTTTATCCTAATGAAGATTTCACCAACTCCAAATGGCCATGTAAGATATCCTAGGACACAGCATATGTGTCTACCATGGAGGATTCTTTCTTTATGGGAACCTGCAGTTTAACCATTTCATATCCATATATGGTCTGAACTCATCAAAACAAGATAGGGTCCAGTGCATTATTTTGTTCACCTCATGACCTTAGGCATAAACAGAGAAGGAGACCTAGGTACCACATGATCTCATCACGTATGGAACACGTTATATAGAGGGATATGATTGGTTGGATTAAAACCCTTTTTAAGTCTACAACCGAACAAAGGAAATGGAGAAGAGACACAGAGGGAGAAGAAACACCAGGCTGCCTGCTGTGAACCGAAATTGACTATCTTTGAGGAGCAGAGAAGATTAGCGGTATCATCTATTCATTTCCTGTAACAGAAGCTCCATATTCTTATTTTATTGATATAATCAATTGAGATTAGTTTGACATTAACTGTCCCAAATAAATTATTATTGCACACCTATGGTTTGACGTCTTCCCTCTGACAAGAATCTTGTGGAGTTGATGATATGAGTTTCAGTTAAACTATTATGCAGATTAACTGAGAATCATGTGGTTTTTTTGCTTTTGGAGATGTAGAGGGGAAAAGAGAACAACAATTAGTACATTGTTTCCTTGTTTTCAAAACTAATTCAACCCTGTTCATCCTGGCATCTTTCAAGCAACGTTAACCTGCCTGTAACTATGCTTCATACCTTCTAAGTAACCTGTTAGGTTTAAAAAAACAAGTCTGAGAGAAACTTCTGTAACTTCCTGTCCTGTATTTGGAAGTGAATAATAAGTGGTTGGGTTGCAATTCAGCATCAATGGCAGCCACAAAACAAAGGGCTGGATGAAATCAGAACTTCACCTTTTCAGTTTTTAAGTGTCTTAAGTGTCATTTTTAATACCCCTGATACCACTACTACGATAATCAATTTGACCAGCAGAGTTGCTTCTACTATTTAGTTTTCTGGACAAGTGTATACTTGCTAATGACAGAGTCAAGTCAAGTTTCACCAAGCCAGTACTCTTCAAAGGGCAGCATGAATCAAGAATCTGACTTTCGGGTTATTATTAGCATCTCTAGTCTATGCTGTGCTTTGGTTCAGATTTTCCATCTGTATTCTTGATCACTGATTACATCAAAGTCTGAAAGAAAGTTATACTCTATTCGGCCTGTTGTTTCAGTGTTTTAATATCAACTTGCAGATGGTGTTGCATGCCTCAGGAAACGATTCTCCAAGGGAAACCTTCCTTCACATATAGGAAAGTTAATCCCCCAGCAGTGTGCCCAGCATTGCACCTATTTAAAGCAAACTACGTTACTCAAAAGGTGGCAGGCTGGTGATGCAGAAGCAGTAGCATGGGACATATCTGAGCCATCAGACTCATAACCTTTAGGTCTCCTATCACAATGAAAGACTGGTCTTAAAGTGTCAATGTCAGTTTGCATACTCTCTTAAACGATAATTTCTATGAAAATGTGTGTGCGTATGTATGTATGTATGTATGTATGTGTGTATATATATATATATATATATATATATATATACACACCGATCAGCCATAACATTATGACCACCTGCCTAACATTGTGTAGGTCTCCCTTTTGCCACCAAAATAGCCCTGACCCGTTGAGGCATGGACTGCACTATTATTACTATTATTATTTATTTATTTATTTATTTATTGGCAGACGCCCTTATCCAGGGCGACTTAATACATAGGTGCAAAACAAAGTGCAAAAATACAGTTAAGTAAAGGCATCAAACTTTACAAATTCAATTTACATAAAACATAGCAATTCAAAATATAATACATTTTACAACATCCAATTTACACAGGCAAGTACAGTAAGTGAGGTCATACATCCTGGACGGTAAAAGCTAAGTGCTGTCAAGATGTAGGGTTACAGTCAAGGGCTACGGGAAAGGGAGCAAGGAGGAAAACAATCAAAAACGCAAGAAGCATAATAAAACTGTGAAGTGCTATCTAACGGGGATTAAAAGTACTAATATTACAAGTACTGTCTGAAAAGATGTGTCTTGAGTAAGCGCCGGAATGAGGTCAAGGACTCTGCTGTTTTGAATTCGGTGGGAAGGTCGTTCCACCATTTAGGGGCCAGGGATGAGAAGGAGCGGGCTCTGGAGGAAGGAGAGTGGAGAGGAGGTAGAGTTAGTCTTCTGGCACCGGAAGACCACAGCGATCTGGAGGAGATGTATAGAGAGACGAGTGTCTGAAGGTAACTTGGTGCAGTGTGGTTGAGACAGCGGTAGGTGAGGGTCAATGTCTTGAACTGAATGCGTGCCGGTATCAGTAGCCCGTGGAGGGAGTGGAGTAGTGGAGTAGTGTGTGTGAATTGGGGCAGAAAGAATATCAGACGAGCCGCAGAGTTCTGCATAAGCTGGAGCGGACGGGTAGTAGTTGCAGGTAGGCTGGCCAGAAGGGAGTTGCAGTAGTCCAGGCGGGAGAGGACCAGTGACTGGATGAGCAGCTGCGTCGAGTAGTCGGTGAGGAAGGGATGGATTCAGCATATGTTGCTCAGGAAGAATCTGCAGGTGTGAGTCAGTGTGGTGATGTGCTGGGTGTAGGAGAGTGCAGGATCGAGGGTGACTCCGAGATTTTTAGCGGAAGAAGAAGGAGAGAGTGTGGTGGATTCCAAGGGGATCGAGATGGAGAGGTCAGCAGAAGGTGAGGAAGAGTGGGGGAGAAACAGAAGATCCGGTGTGCATCCAGGCGGAGATAGCAGACAAGCAGGAAAAGATGCGAGAGGGGATGAGAGGGTCAGAAGAGGGAAAAGACAGGAAGATCTGGGCATCATCAGCATAGAAGTGGTAGGAGAAACCATGGGATGCGATGAGGGGGCCCATGGAGCGAGTGTAGAGAGAGAACGGGAGCGGACCCAGGACAGAGCCTTGGGGAACGCCTGTGAGGAGAGGTTGGGGGGTGGATGAGGAACCTCGCCATGTCACTTGGTAGGACCAGGTGAGAGCAGTCTCAGAGATTCCAAGGTCAGTGAGACAGGAGAGGAGGATGGAGTGATCGACGGTGTCAAATGCTGCGGAGAGGTCAAGGAGGATGAGGACTGAGGAGAGGGAGGCCGCCTGAGCACAGCTGAGGGAGTCAGTGACTGCCAGGAGTGCAGTCTCAGCGGAGTGAGCTGTGCGGAAGTCGGATTGCAGAGGATCAAGGAGTGAGTGTTGGGACAGAAAGTCAGAGAGCTGACGGTGGACCACCTGCTTGAGAGTCTTGGAGACGAAGGGGAGTAGGGAGACAGGGCAGTAGTTCTGAGGAGAGGTGGCGTCAAGGGTTGGTTTCTTGAGGAGTGGGATGACAGCAGCTTGTTTAAATGCAGAGGGGAAACAGCCAGAGAGGAGTGAGGAGTTGAGGAGGGAGGAGATGAAGGGGAGAAGATCAGGAGCGGTTGCTTGGAGGAGACGAGAAGGGAGAGGGTCCAGGGCACATGTTGTAGGTTTGTGACGTAGGAGGAGAGTGGAAACTTCAGCATCTCGTGATTCATCAGACCAGGCCACCTTCTTCCATTGCTCTGTGGTCCAGTTCTGATGCTCATGTGTCCATTGTAGGCACTTTCGGCAGTGGACAGGGGTCAGCATGGGCACCCTGACTGGTCTGTGGCTACGCAGCCCCATACGCAAAAAACTGCGATGCACTGTGTGTTCTGACTATCAGAACCAGCATTAACTTTTTCAGCAATTTGAGCTACAGTAGCTCATCTGTTGGATCGGACCACACGGGCCAGCCTTTGCTCCCCTACGTGCATCAATGGGCCTTGGCCACCCATGACCCTGTCGCCGGTTCACTGCTTTTCCTTCCTTGGACCACTTTTGATAGGTACTGATCACTGCAGACCGGGAACACCCCACAAGAGCTGCAGTTTTGGAGTTGCTCTGACCCAGTCGTCTAGCCATCACAATTTGGCCCTTGTCAAAGTTGCTCAGATCCTTACGCTCGCCCATTTTCCCTGCTTCTAACACATCAACTTTGAGGACAAAATGTTCACTTGCTGCCTAATATATCCCACCCACTGACAGGTGCCATGATAACGAGAGTATCAGTGTTATTCACTTGTTATTCACCTGTCAGTGGTCATAATGTTATGGCTGATTGGTGTATATACACACTACCATTCAAATGTTTGGGGTCACTTGAAATGAGTTTGAATAGGAAGTATACCAAAATGAATGTGAAATATAGTTATTGACAAGGTTAGAAATAATGATTTATAATTGATATAATACATGTGCCCTTCAAACTGTGCTTTTTTCAAAGAATCCTCCATTTGCAGCAATTACAGCCTTTGGGAACTTTAGCATTCTAGTTGTCAATTTGTTGAGGTAATCTGAAGAGATTTCACCCCATGCTTCCTGACGCACCTCCCACAAGTTGGATAGGCTTGATGGGCACTTCTTATGTACCATATGGTCAAGCTGCTCCCACAACAACTCAATAGGGTTGAGATCCAGTGACTGTGCTGGCCACTCCATTATAGACAGAATACCAACTGACTGCTTCTTCCACAGGGTATGGCACGGCGTTGCAAAATTGAGTGATAGCCTTCCTTCTTCAAGATCCCTTTTACCCTGTACAAATCTCCCACTTTACCACCACCAAAGCACCCCCAGACCATCACATTGCCTCCACCATGCTTGACAGATGGCATCAAGCACTCTCCAGCATCTTTTCATTTGGTCTGCGTCTCACAAATGTACACCTCAAACTTAGATTCGTCTGTACATATGTGTTCTTTTGTCCATCTTAATCTTTTCTTTTTATTAGCCAGTCTGAGATATGGCTTTTTCTTTGCAATGCTGCCTAGATGTTGACGTTGAGACTGGTGTTTTGTGGGTACTATTTAATGAAGCTGCCAGTTGAGGATCTGTGAGGCATCTGTTTCTCAAACTAGACACTCTAATGTATTTGTCCTCTTGCTCACCGGGGCCTCCCACTACTCTTTCTATTCTGGTTATAGCCAGTTTGCGCTGTTCTGTGAAGGGAGTAGTACACAGCGTTGTACGAGATCTTCAGTTTCTTGCCAATTTCTCGCATGGAATAGCCTTCATTTCTCAGAACAAGAATAGACTGACGAGTTTCAGAAGAAACTTCTTTGTTTCTGGCCATTTTGAGCCTGTAATTGAACCCACAATTGCTGATGCTCCAAATACTCAACTAGTCTAAAGATGGCCAGTTTCATTGTTTCTTTAATCAGCACAACAGTTTGCAGCTGTGCTAACATAATTGCAAAAGGGTTTTCTAATGATCAATTAGCCTTTTAAAATTATAAACTTGGATTAGCAAACACAACATGCCATTGGAACACAGGACTGATGGTTGCTGATAATGGGCGTCTGTACGCCTATGTAGATATTCCATTAAAAATTCGCCTTTTCCAGCTACAATAGTCATTTACAACATTAACAATGTCTACACTGTATTTCTGATCAATTTGATGTTATTTTAATGGACACATTTTTTTCTTTTCTTTCGAAAACAAGGACATTTCTATGTGACCCCAAACTTTTGAACGGTAGTGTATATATATAATTATTCGATATAATGTTTTTTCTAATGTTTAATATTGTCAATTTTAAAATGATCAACGAGGATATACCTGATATTCTGAGTCCCTGTAATGCTTACCTAGACGTAAGGTTATTGAACAATATATATTTCTTAAGATATTTAACTGGAAATAACATATTTACTGATTGTAATTTGATACGTTTATATAAATAAATAAAACACTCCTGCTATGTGAACTTAGAAAATGTTAAAGTGGTTAAAACAAACAAACAAACAAACAAAACAGTCTGCATAGATACAGTGAGGGAAAAAATATTTGATCCCCTGCTGATTTTGAACGTTTGCCCTCTGACAAATAAACGATCAGTCTATAATTTTAATGGTAGGTGTATTTTAAAAGTGAGAGACAGAATAACAACAAAAAAATCCAGAAAAACGCATTTCAAAAAAGTTATACATTGATTTGCATGTTAATGAGGGAAATACATTTAATTAAAAACCTGATGCAATATTTTAGTTGGGTGTTTATATAATTTGTTTTGCTCTGGCATACACATCTTCTACTTTAATAATACTGAGGTGAGAAAAGTTGCATTAGGATGGGTGCGTTCAAATGTCCTGGTTAAATAATGCAAGCAGTGCAGTGACAAGTTGAGCAGCTGCTTATGGTAGTGGTAACAACAACACTCACGGGTTTATAAAGTTAATGTATATACTTAACCACTTTTTTCTTTTGTATTTACAAATGGCAGTTGAAAGATGCGATATTATTATAATAATATGATGGATGGGTGGGTGGTTCCTTTCACATGTTGCTTTCTGACGTAATCGTAATTTAATTTACATAATATATTCAAAAAATAAGGCACCGCCCAATACATCTGCGCACGCTTTCACCACAGAAGTGGTTTTATTTGCATTCTGACTTGGAAATATTTTAATTTTCATAGGCATTTGTGTTACTCGTCAGGGTTACGTATTCACCTAACCAGACAACTTTATTTAGGGGCGAAAAACGAGGTGAACAAAACAAAAACGCATCGCGATAAATACGAAATTGTAATTTATAATACCAGTTTCGCTGCTCCAACTTCAAAACAATGTATTTTTTTTAAGAATTGTCTTTGAATAGTGAATGACAATGTGATCTTCCTGTCATATGAAGAGACGAACTGGTTTAATATGGCTTTCATTTATTGGTAGAATAGGGACCTAGTTCAAGTTTTGTTAAAAAAGACAACAACCCACGAATAACCGAATGGCTGAAGTTAAATTCAGTTTCTGGGTGTTAGTTCTCCTCACAGCTTCCCTCCATCCTTTCGGTTTTACGGAGAACATGGCGACTGCGGACAGGAAGAAAGCCGGTAAAGCGAGCAAAGGGCCCGAGAGCCCGATCGACCAGCGCCCGTACGAGTTCATTGTGGACGAGGAGAAAAAGGCCCTCAGCGGGTCCGAGGAGGATGTCCTAGAAGGTACTGCACTGTGTACATACAATTAACAACCGAAAAAACACACAAGAACACACATAAATACATAAACTTTGCAGTTGTCTGGGCTGACAAGGTTTAAATTGGCCTCTTATTCGCATCATAATTTTAAAACATTCCAGAGGCTAATTGAGAGCTCGGTTGGATCAAAAACCAGCAGGGTAGGGGGTCCTCCAGGACCTGGGTTAGGAACCCTGGGTTTAAGTCATTCAGATTTAATATAACAGTGTTAGATGTAGCTATGTAGCCACATACATTCACACCTGTCGTTGATTCATTAAGTTTAATAAACATTGTTCATTAGACCACAGGTCCCAAATCCTGGTCCTGGGGACCCCCTACCCGGCTTTGCTCCAACCGAGCTCTCAATTACTTAATTGAACTAATAATTTCCTACATCAGAGCCTTTTCATTATTTTAAACAGTAGGGGTTTTAAGTTAAGTATATGATTGTATAAATAACTTATTAAAGAACCAACTCTTATTTATTTAAACAATTCAAAAAAGCACAATCTAAGCAGAGTTCATCTAATTAAGGTGCAATTAAGTAATTTAAAGCACAGATGGAAGAAGCATGGTAGGGGACCCTTGCATTACTATACTGATTTATCAATTAAATGTTTTCAGCCTTGTGAAATAACACTGTAAAGATACCAGTTAATTGAGTTAGATGTTTTAATAACACTGGGGTGATTTATAACATTGAATTTGTGAATAACATTGTTTCCAATGAAGGGTATGAATGCTTTCAATAAAAATGTTTTGTATCATTTGCTGTTTTCCATCTCATGCGACTCTAAAGAAAGGTATGTATATGTTTACTTGTCTGTTTGTTTCAGAGGAAACTCCTGTGGTGGAGAAGCATGGGAAAAAACGACCAGCTGCACTGACAAGACATGAGGTGGAAGATGGGATTAGCATGGGGTAATGCTTTCTACAGGACAGTGATGACAAAAACACACACCAACCATTTTAAAGACCCTTAAATCATAGACCTGTACTGTACTGTCAGTTTTCATTTTGAAACTACTCTTTAACACTCAGAGGCACAGCATAAGGACAGGCAAGGTAGGTATCTGCCTGGGGCCCCCAAGACTCAAAGGGGCCCCCTAGAACCCCCCAGCCCCTGCTAGCATGAAATAAACACCGTCAGCACCCCCCCACGCTTGCACAAAAGAAACCCCGTCTGCAAACCCCCCCCTTATGTGAAACACCGCCAGCACCCCCCTCCCCCCCACCCTGCTTGAGCACAATCCCCCCTCCCCCGCCTTCATGAAAGACACACCATTAGCAACCCCCCGCCCCCCCGCTATCATAAACGTAACATCCTGCCTATAGCCCTGTTAACACTTACATGGGAAAAGCAGCCACATCTCTGGGACATATGATTTCAAGAGAATTCAAGCAAACACCTTATGGGACTTAACACTCTGGCTTGTCTATGAGCAATGTCCAGAACAAATCAGTACATTGAAAAAGATGCATGTGGCTTCATTGTTAGCCAATTCAAAATTATTACATAGTGCAGTCTGACAGACTGTTCTTGTTTTGCAGGGGTGAAGTGCAGACTATGCTCGAGAGGTTTGGAGGCAAGTACAGGATTCCTTCTTGTGTCTACTGAATAATTCATATTTGTAACAGTATTTGCAAAGACAACATTGTTTAAGTGAAGATGTAAGCTGTGTATTGGCTCTGGAAGGCTCCTGTGCTTTTTACAGCTGACATCAATAAAGCTATGCAAGCTAAGAAGAAGCGCCTGGATGCCTATGCCAAGTCGTCTCTGAAGTCCAGCAATCAGAAGCTGGAGCAGATGTGGAAAACGCAGCAAAACCAAAGGTATCCCGATAACGAAGGCACAAAGACAGGCCATGTTCCCAGAAAGACAATGCTCACAATGTCCCAGAGAGCAGAGAATAGTAAACTGAAGTTACATGCAGTTGCAAACTTGGGGGGTGTAAGCTACTCTGAACTTATAAAACATCCTTTCAATTTTCAACCAGTGCTCCATCCAGGGTCACAGTGCTTATCATAGAAAGTCCTTCATGTCTCCAATATTGAGTGTCTTGAGATTTATTAGACTATAAGTGTGGGATGTTTTCCAATGAGTGTTGTAATAATTGTGCTTCCCTTTTGTGCAGACTGAAACTTACCCAAGACTACTCACAGCAGTTCTATTCCGTACTGCAGCAATGGGAGGCAGAGGTGCAGAAATCAGAGGAACAAGAAGAAAAGCTGAACGTCAGTAATAACTTTTATGAAAACTGGTGCTTATTGTGAAGTATGCCCTTAATGTAATCAACCATTGGAATAAGGCTTATGTATTGTTGATGAGATCCAGGGTGCGTTAGTAATCAGGAGTATCCAGATCTGCTCCCTTAGGGTTATTTAACATAACTGAACAAATCATTTACTTACTTAAGACAAAGGGAATAACTTTTCCACTACTTTTCAGTGTCGAGTATTGAAAAAGACCCACGAAAAGCTCATGAACCTGCCTTCAGAGTGGAGTACACCCTTATTTAAGACCATAATACTTTTTTTTTGTGTGTAATAAGCATTAGAACAGGGGTCCCCAATCTTAGTTCAGGAGGGCTGCAGTATCCTCAGGTTTAAATTCCACTTGGGCACTTAACTACCTAATGCCATTAATTATTTTCTAAATGTAAGTCCTGATTTAATTGAGCCAATTTAAGTTCTAATTTAAAGACTGATGGAAAACTTGCTGGGTTGGGCCTCCTGTACTAGAGGCAAAGAGACGGGGTGGCACACAGAGTGACTTCAGCACAATGAACATGCAGTGAAACTGAAGGAGCTCACAGAGATACAGCAGTGTATTGGGCACAGTTTACCCCACTTAATTCTTAATGCTTAAGGCTGATGCATTTTGTAACATTTAAAAAACACCACAAGCAAAGAAGTGAAGACTCTGTGTAATGTGTTACCATGGACTCGTGACCTGTAGAATCTTTTATTAGCAATACAAAACTGTTTCAGCCTGAACTATCTGGAGTTCCTGTGTTATGGAAGCGAGAGTGTTTTTCTTGTGCTGTAGTGCACTCTGCTGCGTGCCATTTTTCATTCGTTTTGTTTGTTGTTGCAGACCTTTGTGCGACAACAGCAAAAATTCTTCCAACAAGCCAGAATAGTACAGAGTCAGAAACTGAAGACCATCAGGCAGATGTATGAGCAGTTTGTAAAGGTGAGAGCAGGGCCAATAGGGTTTTCACTGGGAGGACAAGGATTTTATTTTACTTCATTTAAAGTGACAAATAGAGAAATTTGAGAATCGACCCTTCAGAGCTCATAGTTGTTTATTGTGGTTTCAGTGAACAATTAAACACCTGTTGATCAAACCACCATCACCACCATCAAAAACAAAACAAAATGCTGGCTAAATTCTTCCCCGATTTATGTGATTTGCAATGTACAAATCGAATCACAGCAGTAAAACTAATCTGCGGTTGACATCAGCTTTTGCACTGAAAGAGTTCAGTGAAAACTCCTGTGCAAAACCTCTATTGGGATGTGTTTAGAACACAGAAGAGATGGAGAAGAGTCAAGAAGCTTTCCTAATGGGAGCCCAGACCGAGCTCCGAAAGGAAATGTCTCTGTTGCAGAAGAAAATCATGATGGACACAGTAAGTAGGACACTTCATGATATGTATTTATATTTACTGTCTATATATTTAAAAGTAAAAATATAAAATCTTAAACAAAACATTTTGTAGATAAGTTTTTCCACTGTATGTAACCACTGCTCCATTTCTTAACCCAGCTCCTTGACAGGGAAACGGGTTTGGATGTTTTCAGAGTTAATTAGCAGTGACCATAATCACTTGACCCATCAGGATAAATACAGTTTGTTGGCACTTGGCATTTTAACTTGTATGATTTCTCCCCCTCATTCCTTCATGACAGCAACAGCAGGAAATGGCAACAGTTCGCAAATCTCTTCAGTCCATGTTATTCTGAGGAGCCACAGCAATTGAAAAACCTTCCTCCTATGTGATATAACAGTTAACATGTTAATGGTTTGGTATTGATGTCTTTTACACAGTTCACTTTGTTTGTATCAACCTTGCTTCACTTGCTTGCTTATTAGTTTAAATGTAATATCTTATGTCATTTCATATCTTAGAAAAATACACCCCCCTTTTTTTTGTTGTAGTTTTTTTAATGTATGGTGTTTCAATTTAGAAAAATAAATCCTTTATTTCCCAGCAATAAAAAATGTTATTTAATTGCAGCATTGCTCTTATTGTTTGTAAGCTACTGAATGGTTATCTTGGCATGTGATGACTGACAGCCAGATCTTCCTGAGCCAGCTCTGTGGGTAACAGATTTAGGATGACGAGGGAGAAGGAGCATTAGTGTTGGAATGTGATGTCTTGCTTGATTGGTGTAAAAATACATAAGCTGTTATGTATCCCCCACCCACCTCCCATTGGGTTTTGCTACACTGAATCATTCTCAGCAGTTTAATTACTATTTTAAAAACACAGTTTAGTTCACACTTATTTCAGTTTATTCAAAACAGTAGAGCATTCTTTAATACCAGTAATAATCATTATAACATCCTTTCTGTATGAATGTAACTTCATAAAGCACCGTTACTTTTTAGGTTAGTAATAATTATCCCTTTGATCATCCTACAATAAGAAGCCAAAAATTGATCTTAACGTGGCTGTTTTAAGCAACACAATGCCGGGTGGCTTAGGAAATGTATTTGCCATAGGCACTACAGGGTCACATAAAAAATCCTTATATAGACATGGATATCACACAGTAAAGTGATTAAATCCTGAACAGGCTACAGAACTGAACATTACAAATAGTCCCATAGCTTCAAATTCTTAAGTACCCTACTCAATTATGAACTTTAATAAATATTTTTATTTACACGTTTGTTGATCAGTATAAATACAATTTCTTCATGAAAATTTCTTGCAAAAGTCGTGGAGAAACCCAAAGAAAAAAAAAAAAAAGTTTACTTGGTCTTCAGCTGCTTCATACATCCAAATTCATAGTAAAAAAATAGAACAGTTTAAGGCTGTTAACAAAATTATGTTCAATCATTTGAAATTGCTATACAGTATGCCCTTCAGGAGGAAGTCTAAAAAAATAAAATAATGCAGTGGCTCATGTCTAATGTATCAACCAGCAACACTACACGCTTCGAAATGGTCCTGCATTAAGGAACCGTACAAAACTCTACTTGATACATAAATACTATATTCACTATAGTAATGCGATTGTGGGGAAAGACTGGGCAGGCTTTAAGTTAAAAAATGGCAGTAGGTTTACATGCCACCGATTAGAACATTAAAAGAGCCATGGTCCCTTTCAAACCTGAAGCCCTTGAGGCAAATTGTCCCTCATTCAAAGTAATTTCATTAGAATATACTGAAATACTTTTTTTGTAGTTTATTTGTTTGGTGATTTTGCCTAATCAAAAGGCACATTGGCAAGATTCTCTATAAAAGTTAAAAGGAGATTGCCGTTTAAATCGGGCCAAAACAAAATCAAAAAATCACCGGACACTGAATATCAATTATAATGTAAGCTTTGCTTCTAAATGAATTTGGTTTCATGTGGGAAACGACACTTAAGATCTTGGTTTAATTTGATACACATGTATGCTGTATTCAGTGGAAATAATTATGGAAATATCCTACAAAATCCTATAAATAATGAGCATTGCTTATTTGCAATTTCTCCACAGTGCATGTGAAAAAGAGCTCTGCTCATACAGTATCTGAAAGCTAGGTGAAGTGAACTTTCAAAGTCTACAATATTTGTATACACCAAAAGACTGATTGTTTAAAAGCTGGTCAGGAGAGCTTTATTTAGAAGGAAGTACAGCACAGCACATTATTTGGTGGAATAAGGCTCACAATACATCAGTTTCATCAGCCTGAAAGGTGGCCGATTTGGAAGGAATCCCCCCTATCTCAATGTGGAGAGAGAATTCCTTTAATTAACTAATAATTAAAAAGCTGACTATAGTTGAATTATTTTTTTGGCGTTTCCATAATTATTTTCTATGCTGTTTACAGTAGGAATATACATGTGCATTTTATACTTTCAATAGGTTTAAGTCCAGTGAAAATTACTTTATTATATTTTGTTTTATTTAGATTATCTAATTGGAACTGATGACAGTATCAAGGTTTATCAGGTTTTCATTTTTGGGGTCTTCCTGCACAGTTTCTAAACAGGGAGCTGTGCTTTCAACTAAGGGGTCCCCTGTATTAACCTCCTCCTTCCGGGCACGCAGTCAGTCATGGTGGTTATGAACCTGCTGAGAAACCTGAGGTGTGATGCTGAAGACTCTTATCCGCAGATGTGTGGCGATCTGTATACACACCCCAGTGCAGTATCGGCTCAGGTCCACCGCCGAGATGACCTGCAAGGGTAATGAAAAAAATGATGGGTGTATGACAAAGAACAGTAAAATAATACACAATGGTTACAACATTCAGATATCCTTTAAAAAATTCAGAACTGACAAAACTATCTGAAAAAAAAAAATCTCCCAGAAATCAATTTTTTTGAAGTATACCTGGGAAGTTATTGCACAGGTTGAACTGAAGTTAAAACCAGGAACTGGAAATTTATGTTGGTTTTGTAGTCCGAGTAAACTCTGCATAAACAGCCACTAAGAGTTAAACTCCCTTTGAATATATTTGCTTTTCTGCTTCATCAGCAGACCCTGCAGCTACTGAAACCTAGTTTGTAATGTTTATTTCTATCCCTGGTTCTATGTGTTTTTCATTGCTTCATAGGAAATACTGCCGTTCATTGTTTAGCTTACCAGTGCTATACAAAGAACAATGTACTCATTGATAAAGCCATTGAAGTACTGGTTCAAGAATAGCAAGCCTGGGCCTATGAATGCTGTGTCTTGGAGATGAAGCTCACTTTTTGTCATATGTGCCACCTAACAGGAAAGAGATAAAACATTAAAAAAAAAAAAAAAAAAAAAAAAAGTTAAATTCCATCTTTAGGTTATATTCAAAGAGATATTTAACCTTGACATTATTTCTTTAGCCTGAATGGATATACAAATTAAATAATTTACACCATTCATATGCTCATTTAATAAAGCAAAACATGCTTGAAGTGTAATATAGTAGTACACTTTTATCTCTTGAAAGATTCAATTTTTAAGCAACAAGCTCAAACCTGAGATTTTAGTTTTTCACTTTGACCATTGTAAAAACAACAATAAAAGCGAACTTACAACAAGCTTGTTGGAAATCTTTGCAATCACAAATCCAAATGTTAAAATGTACAGGCAAGGATGGTGTTCAAAGAGCTGGCTTGAAGACTTCTTGAAGATCATGAAAGCCAAAGCTAGTATTAGGCCTATGTGGAGGCCTGGGGAAAGAACACTAGTGTCCTGCAGGAAAGGAAAAACATATTTGCAATGAGATATACAAAATACTCTGGGTTCACAGCTAGGAAATGTAATTTGCATTGGTGGAACCTCAGGGTACATAACAGAATATTTGTCAGGGTCCAGGATTTTAGTTTGATGTGTAAAGAAGCCAATCTGATTAATCAACAACCAGATTTACTGTATTTTGCGCTTGTTCAGCAAAGGAAAAACGCACCACTCACAGATTAAAAAACAAAAACTGGTTTACTTAATGATAACTGATCAGCTAAGTACGGTGGCCCTGAAGTGCAAAACACAACTGCAAAAAGAAAACCAGAAATGCAAAAAGAAAAAGCAGAACGCAAATGCAAAAAGAAAAACTAAAATAATAATAATAATAATAAAAAAAAAATGTTTTTGTATTACGGAATTGCGTCATCTAGTGTCCTAGCAATAGAACACGTGTCCCGCTTCTTTATCCCCCAGCCACGTTATTTTGAAGCCCACCACTGGTATGGGCAAGCTACACGCCCACACAGGACTGAAGCACTGCTAATGGTCAGTGGTCTCCGTTTGCTGTTCTCTGCTTTGTGCCCCTACACGAGAGAAACGCTTGATTTAAAGTATATGTATTGATGCAGATCCGGAAATCAGACAGCTCCTGGAATTACGATTATTTTGAATGTCACTCTTGCTTCATTGATTAAAACACAAAATACATTAAATGACTATTGACTGTAAACTCTTTACAGGGAAGTATAATTAGAAGTGGAGGTGTACTGTATAGAGCGACAAATGTAGGTCCTGTAGGCTAATTTCATATCTCGATCAAGACCTATATTTGTTAATATAGAATGCAAAAATACCAGCTCTGGGACCAAATCACTTTTAATATCAGAAATAAACACTGTGTAAACAGAGAGCATAACTTACATTCATTGCACCAATTATGTGTGTGTTCCCTGTAGTGTTTACAGTCAACACTGCCCTCATATGTATTAAATGTATGCGCGCGCACACACACACACAGTATTGTGTGAACTGTAATGTTTTAGTGTTCAGCTAATAAAAGCATGATGTTCTTCATTAATGTGAAATCAGTCCTCTTATTTCTGTGTTAACATCTGTGTTTAGTTGTTTATGTTAACTCACCAACACACCATGTGCATGGCAATTGCTTTAAGAAACACTTAAAGTAGGCTAACATCACTTTCTAACCTTTGTAATATAACCTGCATCAACACTTATACTTGAAATCAAGTGCTTCTCTCGTGCACAGAAAGCAGAAAGCAGAGAAGAGATGGCTGACCAATGGCAGGGCTTCAGTCCTGTGTGGGTGTGTAGCTTTCCTATAACAGAGATGGGTTTTGTAATAATGCGGCTGGGGGATAAAGAAACTTTTTTCATTTGCGTTTTTTTTGTTTTTGTTTTTCTTTTTGCAATTGCGTTTTTCTTTTTGCATATGTGTTTTGCACTTCGGGGCCACTGTAGCTAAGTGACCTCTAGTATATTAAAGCATCAATAGAATTCTGCTTCTAAAACCCAGAGAAATATTGAATTGAAAAGGTGATATAAAACATTGTATCAGCCTCAAAGGAGGAGTTACTTTATTAGATCCCTTATAAATCACCTTTGTCATACATAGAAGAATATGCATTAGTGTTACAGCAACGAGGAATAACTGGTCTTCAATATTCTTGATAAGGATTCAAACAAATTATACTTAATTCCAGACAGAATACACTTACTGCAACTGTCGAACCATTCTTGCCGACGCCTCCACTCAGAATGACTCGGAAGTAATTGGTGCAGGAATACAGAGCCCCACCCATAATGCCAAGTGTCGGCAAGGTGTGGAGTTTCAATCCTATTACTGGAAGCTTGAAGGAAACAAAAATGTAGCAGGGCCATTAAATTGCAGTAACACTGATCAAAGCTCGGAACATGCTTAGCTCATTGATTAGACAAAGCCAATGGCAAAGGCAGGGGTGTCAGCCTGAGGTTTGAGCCACCTCCTTTTTATGTCCATGACTGATCCATCGCCATGATGATAATTACCTCAAAGTCATCCCCTGTGCAGTATATTCGAGTTTCCGTGGGCAGCAAAGAGTAAAAGTGAAACAAAAGTTCTATTTAAATATTTATACTGGAGCACTCCCTATACGTTTTATTTACCTTTACCTGAACATACCTTCCCTACATATACAAAGTATTCATAGACATAGGTGTATAATCAGCCTGAATCTACAACATGAATAATACCAAGGGTTCAATTATTTATTTTGTACTGGAATTTCAGAACCTGGAGTAGAGATCCTGAATTGGTTTTTAAGTGCAGACTCTGAATGTTATTATCTAGTAACTTAAAGTTACATCTGAAGACAATCTACAATAACAGATTCTGATTTTATTTTAGTAGGTATTTAAGGAATATAGAGAGTTTAAACAAATGAGTACTATGAAATGCCCGATCTCAGTTTGAAAACTATACATATTCCCTTTAAATAAATGCAATGTGTACTTGGAAAGCCATTTTGAACAACTTGAACACTGGGGTTGCCTAATTCTGCTTCCTTGTCATGGCAGTAACAACCAAGAGACACTCTGGAGTTTTCCTACTGTAAGCAACTGTAACGAAGAGGAAAAAAAGTTTACAGACAAGACCAGAGTGAGGCCTCAGTGATTAACGAATTGATTAAATGACATCTTTTTCTGGATGTTCTATTTTGCTATCCCTAGTTACAGCAACAAAGTACAAGCCATCAGTAAATATTTCATTACATCCAGTAAGTTTGGTACAAGTTGGCTGTATACACATCACTTTAAATCAGTAAAGAAAATGAGGAGGTATATTTTAGGGATGAAACGGTTACCTGTTAATTCCAGACGGTTAGTTTTACCATTTCAAATTTTAATTATCATTAAAACCGTGTTTGATTACAGCCGTTTGAAAAACACACGGTAAATAATGATCAGAATCAACCAAAGTTAGTAGCAGTCTGACGCAGACGCAGCTTGCAGCGTGGGTTTTGTTTTGTGTGAAAACATGGCGGAAGGCAGTGACAGCTATCGGCAGTGTCATTTGTTTTCTAACGCAGTTTTGCCAAAGCCACGCCCAGTTTCTGCTAGGGGCGTGTTCTAGTCTTATAGGTCCGCGTCATTGGTCAACAGCTTGAGGGCGCTGATTGGACAGACTCGGAGAGACTCACAGTACAGTCACTAATTCTGGTGTTTCGCACGAGTGCAACGTCTTAGTGTTGTGGGTTCTGTCTATATTACTGTGCTCTGTGCTTGTCAGATGTGATGAACGGACTTCAACCGTCATCCCTTGTTTAAAAACGCTGTTAATATGTGTGTGTTTCGATATAAACAGTTAGTGCGCTTTATCAATCTTACATCTTGTACAGTTATTGCAGATAGATCTTCAGTATTTGAACATCATATAACCTTTCCTGTGCTTATAAGCTCCAGACACAGATAGACATATGTAAACGTTAGACATGTCTAATTAAATCGCAGGTATTGTGTTTTAGCTCTGCGTTTGCGGCGTGCATCCGATCTGGTAGTGTTTATGTTCACAGAATGTAAATCGTCTTCAGTCCATATGGGTCAACAATATCAACGAGTTGAAAGCAGCGCTGACTGATGATCACGCTGCAATTGACCTGCCCATCAAAACTCATTCGCTGACTCAGTGACGTCTGAAAAAGAAACCAAGCTGCCTCTCAACTCGTTGAGTGTTAAAACTGAAGACGTATATCCCATGTTGATTACAAATTCCTTGCTTAGTGCATAATGAGAAATAACTATTATATACATACATACATACATACATATATATCATATGTGTGCGTGAGAGAGAGATTAAATGTATTTTGTGTTTTAAAAATTACAAAATTCTAAATCTGAATTCCTATAATGGCTTTGTTGCAAAGCAATATTATCGAGGGCGGCATTGTGCTTTGACAACATTTATCTTATGTTTAACTTGTGCGGTGTTGATCTGTCAATCAAATTGGGCAGACAGCGTTTTTCTGCGTGCTGAATAAATACCACAGATTATTTCCACACTCGTTCGAGACTATTTTTGTTCTTGTAAAAAAAACAATTATTTACTCAAATGCATCTAACCATATATATAGATTTAAAGATTACATTTGATTTGCTAACTTAAGGTTGTGTTCATTTAAACCTGCACTAGGGAAACTTTTACCTCCCATGGCCACATGGTGCCATCTTTAATGTTAGTGTTATTATTTTAATGTTTATGCTCAAAAAAAGTGCATAGTGCTGCTAATTTTATTTGTTGTTTGTTGGTTTTAAATATACAACTTGGTGAAATGATTTCAGTGTGTGTATCAGTACTTTTTGAACATTTCCAGCACATTTTAACAATACCACGATAATACTGATAACCGTGATCATTTTGGTCACTATGATCGTGATATGAAATGTTCATACCGTTTCATCCCTAGTATATTTTAAATTGAAACCGAGGATTTCAGCATCTTTGCTGAATCATCCCTTTTGGACGAGTAAGGGAAGCTACAAATAATGCCCCACTAAAGCCTATTCATATCTCTTCTACAGAAGTCTATGCTATTCAAACTCCTATAGAGGACATGGAATTTGTAGAAGAGCTGCAAAATGGAGTTCAAAAAGAACAGTTTTCCTCTAAAATATCCTCTTGATGCTAGAAAAGAAAACCAAACAAACTTGTTACCTTGGTCTCCCACAGGCCCACCCCTCCAAAGGCCGTCATCAGATACATGATGATAATGGCAAACTGGACCTCGGTCACGTCAACTCTGGAAGCAAATCGATATAAGAATGGGTCAGAAGAGAGGAGACAGATAGGGAATAGGGAAATCTCAGCAATCTTGGCATGTCAGCCAGCGGTGGCCAACCCTGGTGCTGGAGAGCAGGTCTGGGTTGCTTTTTGTTTTATCCAAATTGATAACTGCTTAATTGAGCCAAATGTTGGGCTTAAGGAGTCAAAATATCCCTGTGTTTAAGGGTTCCAGTGGTAGATGATGTAGAGAGACCTGTAAAACCTACAGGATTGTGGCTCTCCAGGAATAGGGTTGGCTGCCCAATCTAAACATTAAATGTGTATTGTATGTCTTTCTGTATGTTGGTAATAAATGAAGGGAGCAGTCGCCATTAGATGCATAATTGACCTTTATCCCAGTTTTGAAAGTCCCTTCTCAACATTCTCGTCCCCCCGCCCTGCAGAGAACCCCCTCCACTCTGGTAGGCTGGGCTATTGTTTGCTTAGGCCCTGACTGCAGGAGAAGCCATACCCAGCTAGACTGAGAACACAGTGTTCATTCAAAGCCCAGCAGATCACAGCATGGGTGTGCCAGCTCTGAATCACTTGTCTGCCTTCAGTTATTTGCATAAGAAGTGCCCCTATTGGTGTGATTTCAAAGAGCAGACACGAACCCCAGCATGGAAAAGAGAACGCTGAAATTAAAAGTGAGGTGTAAAAAGATAATGCACCACAGGGAGTGTATCAGAGCATGTATGTTTCATAATGTAGAAGCAAAATAAGCACACCAACCTATTTATTATTGATTTCATTAATAAATAATATGCCATTTTGGACAAGGAAACAGTTTTTCCCCTCTGATGTTTTCCTATCAATACTCATGAAGTATGGGCAAAATAAAGTTATAGTTATAATCAAGTTCTTGTTCTTGGGTCAATTTTCCCCATATTTGGAAAATATCAAATCCCCATTGACTGCTATGCTATGTGTGCTCTCGCACACCACAGAACTAGACGCCCAAAAAGCAGACACACTACAAGCAGCCTGAATGGCATCCCTGTAGACAGGAGGTCTGTACAGTCAGCCAGCACACCAGCTTTCATCTTGAGAACACACCCTTTTCAATACTGCTTGGTGGCAATCATATCCCTCTTTGGAAAGATACGTGGATACATTATTGATGATATGGTGTGTCATGCTTTTAAAACTGCCTGCCAGCTGCATCTCTACATCTACTTTCATGATTTCCCTTCGATTCCCACGACAAAGGATAAATATATACACAACGCTATAAGTTCCCCTCCTGTGCCTGCCGTGTGTTCCCCTCACACATTTTGTGCCAAGGAGAGGATTTTACACTGAGCAAAATACTGCATGATTAATGTGTGTTTTTCTCTCCCTTTGTTTAAAAATACATTTAATTTGGTCTAATCATTTCACAGTAGGAATATTTCTGGAGTAGTGTTTAACCACTCCGATCCTTATCTTATTACATCTTAAATCTTCTATTTCAGGGGAATTTAGCACTGGTTTATGAATGCCCCTCTAAACGGTCTCTCAGAAGTCAGGCCTATACTCGGCTCATGTAAACCCCAAGCCAGTGGCTTAGCTGACCATTCAATAGTCCTGCCAAAGGTTAGTTGTCCTTACACAACCTTTCCCTCCCTCCCTGACTGAAGAAATTATTTACTTACAATCCAAATCTTAGTGTTCCAGAGACATAGGTCTGCCAGTGGGCACAGTAAAACATGAACATGCCAATGAACCCACAGAAGAACATCCAGTTACAGTAATCTCCCAGTCCAACTGCTATGCATGTTCCTACAGCAACGAAAACTAAACAGGGGCGGGGGGGAAGAAGAACAAAAGTTAGGAAATACTGTAGTTGTCATGGGCAGTTGTCACTTCTAAACAGCAGGCAAAGGAAATGAATGCATTAGGAATAAGCATTAAAGATGGTTTAGGTGGTCTCATACTCTGATTATAGTAGTACATGCATGTATGTATGTGTGTTTGTGTGTATAAACTGTGAATTGATATTGAAATAATAAATAGTATGCATAAATATAGCAACAGTTTTGCTTTTCAACTGCAATTATTTTGTACTACTGTACAAAAGCGTGGTCTTGAAATAAGTACGAGGCTAACTTTTTTTTTTTTGCTTTATTATACGACACAGATGCAGGTGTAGAGGGATGTACAAAGGAGAGATTGTTTTGGCTGTTTGATTTCATTCCAAAAAAATAAAGGAAAGGTACTTGCACATAATGTGACAGAAATAAGGCACACAATGTCTTTGCTTGCTCATTGTTCTGAAACCAATGCCGTAGACCATTTCTGGCTAGACCTGGAAGGTAAAATCAGGACGAGGCCACAGAGACCAAATTAATTCACTAGAGAGGCATGGCACAGTATTCCTCTGGCTGTCTACCAAACGGTTTGCAATAGTCTTTAAGGCTAAGGGGGGTCTACACCGTATTAGAGGAAATCCACCATGAACGGCAGTCTTTTGATTTAGATCTGTCATCTTAATATTAGTGGAAATAGGAGTACAATTACAGTGATTTAACCTAAAACAAAAAGGGTAAAAAAAAAAAACCTCTGAATGATTTTCACTAAACTGGTTTTGATTGAGCTAACCAGAAATGTCAACTTTATAACAGAGTGATAATTGCAGTGAAAAACAATTACACTGGGTAACAGACCAAACCAGTTTTGCCACTGTGGTCACATCTAGAGGAGATTGTAGTGTTTAAGGTGGCATAAAGGATAGAAATTTCAGAGGTTATGTGACAAGGTGGTTGACCCCAGGACATCTTGCTGTGTGTCACTCCAATAGTCTGGCCTAACCCCAAACTACAAAGCTTCTCAATATAAATCCTGAATGACATTAGTTGTAACATTCACATATCTTTCTAGCCTGAAAATCCAAACTATGGTTTCCTTTTATGCATTAATTTTAAACACATTACACTTAATTAACTATGGGTTGAGAGAACACAAGAAAATACTATTATGGATTTCAGCACAAATACATTTGACCTTTGAGTTTCTACAAGTCAACTGCCTGACCCAAAAGAAAAGGCTATGACCTATAGATTATATATTTTTCCAATCCTATCCCCATCATAATGCCATTTTAATGTAACTGCTATACTCAATCATAAATTCCCACCTGGGGCTGATTTAATTTTCTTAAAGGGGTTTCAGACACTGCACAGCTCTCATATGTTAGATAAAATGGCAAGAGCCTTAAATCGGATTTACCTGTTGAGACAGCATCACAGCCATGATCAAAGAGTTCCCCCAGTGCAGAGCTACTGTTCGTCCTGCGCGCCTGTTTCCCATCGATGGCGTCTAAAGACTGATAGATGAAAAGGCCAAGTGCACTTAAAAAGAAGGCCCATCCTGGAGCCTGAAAAGAAAAGATCAGACCAGTTTGAAAAGACTGACACTCTTTTGTATATAATCGAAAGACATGGATAGCAGTGTGTAATCCCGCCAAAAAATAAATAAATCAGGAACTGTATATGATAGAGAATCGCATTGAAGTATGACATTTTTATTTATAATCTCGACGACAGCCGATATGGAAAACTTACTTGACGTTTTGCCTATAAAGCTTTCATTGGCTTTGGTGTCTTGTCTTCAAGATTGACATGTTTAATCTATGTACTTGAAGCAATAAAATC
This sequence comes from Amia ocellicauda, assembly GCF_036373705.1. Classification (NCBI taxonomy): domain Eukaryota; kingdom Metazoa; phylum Chordata; class Actinopteri; order Amiiformes; family Amiidae; genus Amia; species Amia ocellicauda. The sequence continues at coordinate 46,114,659 of NC_089854.1, read as the reverse complement.
TAGTATATAAAAAAAATTGAATACAAGAAATCCTTGAGGGCAATCAAGTACTTTGTAATGCAAGAGTATAAAAATATATTTCCCTTGACCTAGTCACCAATGATGTGTAAAGTCACAAAGCTTTTGGAAACCCTTGACACCCAAGCTGGCTGAAGCTACTACTGGTTGTTACACTTCTTAAAACACCAATCAAATCAAGTAAGCAATCATGCATGTTCAATTTGATTTCTTTCAGGTAGGCTATTCAGTGTTACAACAAGAACAGAAAAACTTTCACCACAGCCATACATTATTTAGCAGCCTGGTTGCATGTTTTAATGAACATCTGTTTAAGGACACTGAACAGTACATTTCAGCCATGTGGGTTTGACTGATGACAACAAGCTTCTTCTGTGCCAAATATGTTTGCAGCGCTTCAGTGGTATTATTTTGTGCCTCCAACTATTCCATCATTTCACATCTGTCCACTTTTTCTCTGAGCATCGTGCAAAGAGCGTACAGAAACACACACACAGGCAAGCACAATCGATATTCCCAGTATAGCCATATACTATGTGTCTTTTGGAGGAAGAGGTTCATTATTCTCAAATACTTTTTTGAGTGAACGTAGTCACGCGTGTTACAATATTTCTCCCCAAGAGTTATATGTGAATTTAAATGGGGAATGAACCGAGACACTTTCACAGCACTAGTGACTGAGTTCAGTAAACAATTTAGTTCCAAAGGTATTTTTTTATACTTGCTAGCCTTCTATCCCTTCATTCACCCTCTCAAATATGACCGACACTAACTGCACCCCCGCTGAACCAAATGCAAATGCATTTGATCTGGCTGGGATTCCTTCCACTAGTACAAACAGCAGATTAATACTTCCCTTTGTCTGGGTGTGTAACTGTAATTGTGTAACATTAGAGGTTTAAGAAGAGCATTCTTGAAACTACACTTTCTTGCATGTCACTTGCAAAACCTGCTTTTCCCCCACCCCTCCAGTGAAATCCACCATTGTTCCTGCAAAACTACTAGCTGGGAAAGGTGGAAAAAGGAGAAAAGGTGGCCTAACACTGGACAACCTAATGTGTGACATGGTATTAGTGTGGCTGATTCCCCAATCCCCATTGTATAGCCTGAATTCTGTTGTTAACACTCACATACATTTTCTAGCCTGATCTATTCCACTTTCCTTTGAATTGGTATAGAACAGGTATTAAACAAATATGTTCAATACAATGCTGTCCTAACTAAACGTCCCCCAGCACTCACCCAGAAGGCCTTGCAGACTACATAAATTTAGGTACAGTCTGGGATGAACAACCAGAACCATGTGGGTCACTTCTGGAAGTACACAAGCTTCTTTTGTCACAATGCTAACCTTTCATTGAGAAGAACCCTCTCCGTTAATAGCTTGTTGAAGTGTTTAACGTGAATGGTCATGTGGAAAAGAGAAGTGGTGGTGGAGGGTTGCTGTGACTTTTAAATTGCAACATAAGTTGAGAAGTCAGACGAGAAGTCAGAATATAAAAAACAAGTGAGAAGCATTTCATAACAGGGGAGAAAAACTAAAGGTACAGCCATTTGAAATTGCCAGTGGGATTGCTAATTAACAACTTCCACCACAACCAGATGGTGATGATAAGGCACAGCAGACTAATGAAACTTCCCACACAGGCTCTCTGCAAGGGAGTCTGAGTGTCACAAATGCGGACACAACTGAAATCTAAAAGAGTGATGACAGGCTGTAGAAAAAACTACACCGGGGAGATCATCGCAGATGGATTACATGGTGCACTTTTGTCTTGGAATTTGAGAGAGGAGCAACAAGTTTGCATCACAACTGATAACGGGAGCAATATTGTCAAAGCGACCGAATTGAATAAGTGGACAAGGCTGGAGTGTTTCGGGCATAGCCTTCATCTTGCTGTTGGTAAGTGTTTTAAATTCTTAAATGTTGTATCAACATTTTATGTCAATATAAACTGCAGTTTCCAAAGTATGCACGTGTGTGTGTGTGTGTGTGTGTGTGAGAGAGAGACAGAGAGAGGGATATATATATATATATATATATATATATATATAGATATATATATAGATAGATATAGATATAGATATAGATATACAGTGAGGGAAAAAAGTATTTGATCCCCTGCTGATTTTGTACGTTTGCCCACTGACAAAGAAATGATCAGTCTATAATTTTAATGGTAGGTGTATTTTAACAGTGAGAGACAGAATAACAACAAAAACATCCAGAAAAACGCATTTCAAAAAAGTTATAAATTGACTTGCATGTTAATGAGGGAAATAAGTATTTGACCCCTTCAACTTAGTACTTGGTGGCAAAACCCTTGTTGGCAATCACAGAGGTCAGACATTTCTTGTAGTTGGCCACCAGGTTTGCACACATCTCAGGAGGGATTTTGTCCCACTCCTCTTTGCAGATCCTCTCCAAGTCATTAAGGTTTCGAGGCTGATGACTGGCAACTCGAACCTTCAGCTCCCTCCACAGATTTTCTATGGGATTAAGGTCTGGAGACTGGCTAGGCCACTCCAGGACCTTAATGTGCTTCTTCTTGAGCCATTCCTTTGTTGCCTTGGCTGTGTGTTTTGGGTCATTGTCATGCTGGAATACCCATCCACGACCAATTTTCAATGCCCTGGCTGAGGGAAGGAGGTTCTCACCCAAGATTTGACGGTACATGGCCCCGTCCATCGTCCCTTTGATGCGGTGCAGTTGTCCTGTCCCCTTATCAGAAAAACACCCTCAAAGCATAATGTTTCAACCCCCATGTTTGACGGTGGGGATGGTGTTCTTGGGGTCATTCCTCCTCCTCCAAACACGGCGAGTTGAGTTGATGCCAAAGAGCTCGATTTTGGTCTCATCTGACCACAACACTTTCACCCAGTTCTCCTCTGAATCATTCAGATGTTCATTGGCAAACTTCAGACGGGCCTGTACATGTGCTTTCTTGAGCAGGGGGACCTTGCGGGCGCTGCAGGATTTCAGTCCTTCACAGCATAGCAATTGTTTTCTTGGTGACTATGGTCCCAGCTGCCTTGAGATCATTAACAAGATCCTCCCGTGTAGTTCTGGGCTGATTCCTCACCGTTCTCATGATCATTGAATCTCCACGAAGTGAGATCTTGCATGGAGTCCCAGACTGAGGGAGACTAACAGTTATTTTGTGTTTCTTCATTTGCGAATAATCGCACCAACTGTTGTCACCTTCTCACCAAGCTGCTTGGCGATGGTCTTGTAGCCCATTCCAGCCTTGTGTAGGTCTAAAATCTTGTCCCTGACATCCTTGGATAGCTCTTTGGTCTTGGCCATGGTGGAGAGTTTGGAATCTGATTGATAGATTGCTTCTGTGGACAGGTGTCTTTTATACAGGTAACGTGCTGCGATTAGGAGCACTCCCTTTAAGAGAGTGCTCCTAATCTCAGCTCGTTACCTGTATAAAAGGCACCTGGGAGCCAGAAATTTTGCTGATTGATAGGGGATCAAATACTTATTTCCCTCATTAACATGCAAATCAATTTATAACTTTTTTGAAATGCGTTTTTCTGGATTTTTTTGTTGTTATTCTGTCTCTCACTGTTAAAATACACCTACCATTAAAATGATAGACTGATCGTTTCTTTGTCAGTGGGCAAACGTACAAAATCAGCAGGGGATCAAATACTTTTTTCCCTCACTGTATATACACACAATATTGTATACAGTTTAATAATTCAAATAGCTAATTAAACACTAAATGTGTTATTAAAAATATAAAAATGCAGTACATTTTCTGTCAGGGTTAACTTTAGGGGTAGGGTATAGGATATAGAAAATATCCTTAGCACAGCATAAAAAAACATTACGTCAATGGAAAGTCTTCATAATGATAGGTGTGTGTTTGCCAGGACTCGAGCAATCATTTGTTCCCTGAGATCCCCACCTTGTAGGTGACTTGGTAATTAAAGCTGTGGTTTGGTAGACTGAGATCTCCCTGGACATTGGCAAGTTCTCTTCTCTCCTTCTCCAGCTGTGTGAGAACCTGGCCACAATTTTCTTTGCACACACCAAAATTGTGGCCAGGTTCTCACACAGCTGGAGAAGGAGAAGAGAACTTGCCAATGTCCAGAGAGATCTCAGTCTACCAAACCACCAGCTTTATTACCAAGTCACCTACAAGGTGGGGATCCAGGGAACAAATGATTGCTCGAGTCCTGGAGCAAGAGCCAGCCATAAGCAAAGACATTTGGTGCCCACCTGGTATGATCTTCAGGTCCTGGAGTCTGTTCACAAAGCTCTATGGCCACTTCTAGATTTCACTGACGGATTGTCAGGTGAGGATTATGTCACAGTTTCCTGTATCAAACCAGTGCTTTCTCTGTTCAACACTGACATCCTTGCACCTCAAGAGGAAGATACAGACCTCACCAAATCAATCATCCAGCAGGCTGCTGAACATTTGCTCCCTCACTGATCTAAGGTTTAAAACCACTTATATTGAACACGACATAATTCAGGAGGTGAAATCTCAAGCTGTTGATGAGACAGAGTCCGTACTTGAGTCCCACATTTTTTTGTTGTTATTCTGTCTCTCACTGTTAAAATACACCTACCATTAAAATTATAGACTGATCATTTCTTTGTCAGTGGGCAAATGTACAAAATCAGCAGGGGATCAAATACTTTTTTCCCCTCACTGTATATTAGAGCATGTCGTTTCTTTACAAATGGACACCACTACTTTGCCCAAAATTAACTCTGAACCATTACAGTCTGGCTTCTGACGTTTGTATAGCATCAAACCAGCTCTGGTGAAAGTGACTAATGTTCTTTTAATGGTGCCAACTCTCTCTCCTTATATTTCAGTTTTATGGGATTTTACACTTCCATGCTGATGACTCACAGGTTTATGTCCAACCTAAACCAGACATTGCAGTTGCTCTTTCTGTACTCCCAAATGTGTTTCTAAACTTCAACTAAACTGAAAAAAGACTGAAGCTACGATTCTGAAGAAAAGGAATTCCATGTTTGACTTTTGATGGCACGTCACTTGAGCTTTACACAGAAAAAAAAAAAAAAAAGTATTTTTTGACCTCAGTTCAGAACACCTATCCTTTTCCACCCGAGAAACCTTGCTATGCTCTGTCCAATTTTGTCTGAGCCAGTTGCTGGAAACTTGGTCTGTGTCTTTGTGTTCTCACGTCTTGAACATTGTGTCTTGCTCACAGGAGTAGCAAAACATACTCTTCGAAAATTGCAGTATGTCCACAATTCTGCAGCCAGAATTGTGTCCAGGTCCTGTTAAAGAGAACATATAACCCCCAATATTGAAATCTTTGCACTGGCTCCCAGTCTCAGTTTCAGGTTTATTTTAAAATTATTCATTTCACTTTTTAGTATCTCAATCTAAATTTGAAGAATAATTTCTGGGTCATTTGTGAGTCTCAACTACAAGACTTCACGTTATGGTTGATTGGGCTTTTTCTTGTTATGCCCCAAAGCTGTGGAATACAGTTCCCTTTATATATATTTAAATATACACATTTTTTTTTTTACATTGGCATATTATTTTTTAATCTGCTACATGACTACTTTTGTTTTTGTGTTTTGGCCCTAGCCTATGTCTTGCTGTGTATATTGTTCTGTGTCCTTCTCTGTGGATCTGTGTTTGAAATGTATTCAGTGCTTTCAGATTATATATATTTTTTTAAAGGTACTTTATAAAATACAGTTATTATTATTTGTACATTTGGGAGTTTATGCAAGAAAGAACATTTTGCATTTGACATCCCCTTTCCATAACAAGAACCTTAGGACAGAAGATAATTTATCTTGTTCATACTACAAAGTTTCTTCTACCTTTCAACTACTACTACTACTACTACTACTACTACTGATTTCTAGGACTGTCCCAAAGGCTACATTTTTACCTTCGAAAGTATTACCAAACGAAGGTTCGAAGCTTCATTGGTGCTAATTTGCATAATTTATCAATGACGTCAAATTAGCTGCTAGTGTATAGAACAGTAATCATGTTTTTTATTTATTTTTTACAAGCACATGGTATTGATTTTACAAGTATTAACCCTACAAGTCTTGTAATGCATGCAGGGGTTTTCCAAGGAGTAAACCCAACTCATCATTGCAGGTGTAACAACAACTCGTTTTACTTATTATTACTGCAGCACACACAGGTCTCAGGAACTGAACACTCACACACTGACTTGTCTCCCTTCACCTTTTCTCCCTTCTCCCTATGCTCCTCCCCACCGCACCACCCATTAAGCCTGTAGCATTGGCATGCTACAGTATTCAAACATTGTCAATTTGTATCAACAAGAGAAAAGAGGAAAAAAAAAAAATTGATTGTCACATGACGAACCCTAAAGATTTCAGTTCCTTTTATCTACATATGTTTGCTAAATTGTGGCAAACATTGATTTACATTACATTGGTTATGTTCAGTAACTGTTCAGCATATGCTAGCCTAACTCACAGGCCTCAAACAGGGTCGCCTGCGGAGGCCATTCGTTTGTTTATATGAACCATCTGAACTCAATTAAAATGAATTGCCCCTCAAAAAAAAAAAAAAAAAAAAAAAAAAAAAAAAATCAACAACTGGAGCAATTAGAACATCTTGTGAAACTTGAAAGCTCAACAAGCTCATCTGATTTACAGTCTCCTTTGTAGCCTGGTCTCTTGCAATGGATGGTTGAGTGCACAGATTCATTAACTGGTGTGCTGTCATTATCTACCCTAATTGCCCATTGCTTCCCAGGGATTGCTGTAGCATTTGAGATAATCTGACACCTTGGTAGTTAAAAACCTTGGAGGTTACTATGGTCCACCTTCTGCAGAATCCCTTCCAAAGAACTCCTGGAGGAATTCTGCAAATTATTGATCCAAAGGAGACTTAGAATAGCTGGGGTTTAAATCGACTGGGGGAAATAAAATATACAAAAAACTCGGCATTGGGATACCACTACTTCTTTCTACAGGTAACCCATAAATAAGGGGTGGTTGTCCAAAAGTAGCTGAGCTTGCTGAAGACAGCAGAGTATGTGTTACAGCTGTTTCTAATGTAATACATTGTTCACTATGTTTTACACCAATTGGTTTATTCAATTGTGATTCTACTGCTATGATCTAGATGTCCCTGAACCCACTAGTTGTAGTAGTCAAATTCACAATTAAGAAAGCAACACACTACATTTTGACTAATCAGAATAATAAAAACTAATTACGATTAGTATACATGGTAATTAAATAAATTGTTGCATTAAAACAAAATTGAGATCTGTACATGGAGTCAAAGACATCTCAATCAAAAAGCAATCGTGTGTGCAAATGCAAGCAAAAATATCAACCTTGTGTTCTGTACACTGAAGGATATCATTTATTTTGCACCATTTGCCATTTATCTTTGTACCACACTCAGAAGTCAATAGACCAACATTTATCATCACATAATGAAAGACTGAGATTGACAGTAAAAAAAACTTTAGAGGAAAAAGTTATTAATGTACGTGAAGTTTTATATATGACAGAGACATTTGTTTGTGCCAATATTCCCCTGGAAAATATTGATAATTCAAAACTACACACCTTTCTGAACAAACATGTTATACATTTGGGTGTAATTCCTACAGCAGATCAACTGAGAAGGGAAATAACTACCCCAAATTGCTGATTTGCATAAGACTAAAATTGTACAACAGGTAAAGATGAACGATAGTGCATCTGTAGTTACTAATAGAGACTACAGATGCACAAGATCAGTGTGTTTTGCATATTTTGTTTGTTCTCCAGGGACTATCAAATATTTCTGAACTGAAAGTAGTATTAGCCAATACAGTTAATCTGCACAATGTTTAAATGCATTTGCAGTTAATTTTAATAATGCAACTGTATTTGTCCCCAATAATGCCAGTTACATGATCAAGGCATACAATGACCAGCAAACAAACTGGTTGCAAATATTAAAAACAATGTCACCCAAGCAGAAAACTACATTTTAAAGACCACATACCAGAAGCAATCCAACAAGAAGGCTGTACTTTATCTATAAAGTTGCCTGAGTCATGCATAACACGACGGAGCACTTAGTATTGTGCTCTTGAATATCATTCCAAATACATCCCTTTTTACACAAGCCACAATTAACAAACTATGTAAAAACAGACTAATTACTACAACTCAGATCATTGCAAAAAGAAAAACCGGTTTTATTCAACCAGCTCATAACTTTCTGATGGCAGCAGCGATATTCAACCCACAACAAGTGTGTAGTTAGGATGTGGAAACCCTCCCATTATATTCAATTCCAGGCACGATATGACGCTGACTAAATCAGAAATGGGCAAATACCTACCATATGCCACGGAAACAGCAGTAGGATAATTTTGAATGATTTGTGGACTAAAGCTGAATAATTATTTCACAATTTAACACAGGCTAGAATATTTGTCAGTTGTGATCAATTCTGTAGATGCTGAAATGTTTCTTATTATGACCAACTTTTTACAGAACATCAATCTATAAAAGAAGGCAGGGTTAACCAAACGACGATGCTTCAATTTAATGTTATAATTGAATGCACAGGACATTCTGTGAAGAACAAAAAATAAGTAACACAATGTGCTGCTTTTGAACAACCTGAACAACCTTGTGTAATTGGGTTTATAGTGTTATAAGCTTGATGCAATCCCTCTCTGAATTCAGTAGAGTGTATAAATCCCCCGCGTTGGGAGATCCGCCTTTTGGCTCCATGGATTTGTTGCTTAATTAAGCAGACTACATGACCACCTTGCAGTGGAAGGAATGAAGTGCAGCTTAAGAAAGCATGTTGCGTAAAACACAGGGCCCTAATTATAACACTAAGTAAGTATAAGATGAGTCTCATACAGTAGAAGGTGCTTTACTTGTTCATAAAAGGATTCAGAGACAGGTGATTCCTTGTTTAGGGGGAAGTCCAGTCAAACTGTTCTGATAAACAGTAGACCAAAAACAGTCTGTGTAGATGCCAGTTGCAAAAACAAATCTGGTCAAACTACTTCCTAACAATCTTTTCTGGCTGTAACATTTCACAACTCAGATAAAAAAAATACAGTCTACATAATTTGGCCTACAGATTTAGCTGCCATTTGGCTCCTCTCTGAATAACAGGCCATGCTATGACTCTTGGAGTTACCCATATGTATTACACAGATGGCCTCAAACTGGCCAATACTGACTTCACAGCCCAGGAGTGGCACTGGAAAAAGGAGCATTGAAGAAAAGCTCTTATTACACCGATTTACAGTGCTCAGAGATTACCTGATTTCAAACTGATTGATAGCTCACAGGCCCGGGTATAATTTATTGAAAACAGAGGTGTCAAAGGTTTGGGTCTACTTTTAAATCTTAATCTACTTTAAGAGTTTCCAAACGTTCAGTTGGTTACACTTTCTGTATACCATTTGTTTTAACTCATGTTTGTAATTGTAACTTTTCAAAACAAAAATCACAATCTCACATTATAAAAAAAATAATCAAACATGCACCAGCATATTTCAATATTAACATTCCATTGGCAGTGGTCAGACATATTTTGTATTATTTATGCTTGTTTTCCTATTGTAACCAGTGGCAATAGTGCTAACCATACCTGGGCGATTCGACGTGTCCCACTGGAAATTCAGAAGGGTTCTCTCTTTCGCTTTGCAAATAACAGCAGCTTCCTTAACTACTTTCATTTTGACACTGTTCGAAAACCTGACTTTACACATTAGGCAAGTAGTAGGAATTGATTGTCATGAATATTACAATTAATACATTTTGGGCATGTTTTATAAAGGACACAACTTTGTTAATCACTGATTCCAATCAAAAACTTTCGGACCTGACAGGAATGCTCCTTGCACAATTAAACTAATCATAAAGAAATGATAAAGTAAGATTTAAGAACAGCTTATCTCCTTTATATAAATTACTTAATATTTCTGAATATCAATAACATTTAGTTTATAATACATTACAAACTTTTCATAAAGAACTTTGTAGAAACATTTCAAAGGCAACAAAACTATAACTATTGGCAAGAACAAGAATAATATAGGTTGTAAATGTATCTGTATTATTACATAATTTAGCAAGTTTCTGTGTAATGGTTCTTAATGATAATTAACACAATTAAGTCTCATTAACATAATAAGTAGCCTAATTATTTAACCTAACAATTTATATTATGGATATGTATACTTTTTACTACTGAGGGGTTTCTCTTTGTTTGAACTGAAGTAAAAAAAAAAAAAACAACTACATCAACCATTTCTGTTTTATATAGCACAGGTTAATGTGTTGTAGCGGACATTCACTGGTATTTAATTATTCAAATTTCTAAATACTGTACTTCATTGCATTTCTATGACATGCTTTTTTCATTTCATAATACAGCTCTCCTCCAACTTTTTATTATAACACAACTTTTATTTACAAATTCACCTAAAAAGAATTTCACGCAATTGCATGAAAATAATGATGAATCCTGTACTCATGTGGACTGTACACAAATAGATCATAAACAGATGGATGTCCACCTTTTCATGGGATCGCACATATGCATTAATATGGCTGTGGATCATTTTACCTGCATTCCTGTACTGAATATTAAACAGCAAACAAAGTCAGTAGTACCCAAGGGCAACCTCAGACAACTGCCACATAACAGAAACCAGGATAGACCTTGTACTGCTACGTTTACTTTGCTTCTGCTGAATGACTGGGGGTCAATTTAAAATAGGCTGAGATTAACAACAAGATAAATAGTTTGATTTAGTTTCTCGACTGCATCCTAAATTTCAACACTTTTGCCAAACAAGGGGGTGGTAAAGTAAAACCACGTTAAAGCTCTTTAATTTGATGTATTTTGTATTTGATTGCAAAATTATTATTATTATTATTATTATTATTATAAAATAAACTTTAAGCTGTGTGCTATAGGAACCCAAAACGACTGATACTTCTACAACAATACAGACATTTTGCAGAATCAAGATTATGATGATGATGAAGATGATGAAGATGATGTGAAATATTAATAGTAAAAAACAGAACTCCAGTTTCTGGTGTCTCAATCACAGATTGGGCCGATTCTGAAAAGGCCTATTGGGCCACCGTAGACGACTATCTTAGTTTATTTTTAGAAAAAAACTTAATCTAGTCACCCTTCTCCAATTACAGCGCAGCTTTCCATATTATAACATGCTACAACTAAAAAAGGAGAGGGCGAAAAACACCAACCATGAACGGGGGGCAATGGCTAACAATGTTAGAATTAATCCAAAACTTTTTGAAAATCTTCAAGTGTGGCTGCATTGAACGTCCAGGGCATGTTCCCAGTCCAGTCACAACAGGTTCATCGACACGTTTGTTCTGAGAATAATGCAAATAATGAGACGGCCGTCTATTCTTGTCGTTTTCTGAAGGGACACATTACATTAGGGATGATGGGAGTCTCAAAATAGGACTGAAAACGTGTTAGGGGAAACCTCCGACATACACACACATATAGGGAGACAGAAAGTTGATCCAGACTTACCTCTTCGGTAGCAGAGGGACAGTAAAACACTAGAATGACTGTCGTGACGATGTTAATGACCAGTCCGGTTATAGTTAGGGTATTGGGGGCCACCCATGTTGGGATTTGTTGGACCAACCAATTCCAGTAGAGCTGAAACGGGGGCTCGAACAGAGACCGACCAGAAGCGCTGTATTTGTGCTCCTCCAGCCGCTTCAGCTGCGCGGCAGTCAGCGGCTCCGGCCAGAGACACTGTGGCATCGTTTGTGTTGTGTTGTTTCTCAGCAGATGTGACGAGTATGGCTTAATAAAAGACTCAAGTTTTTTGCAAGGCGATCCGACGTCGTCTTCGCTTCCTCCGGCGCTAGCTCAAGCATTTAGCCTTTTCGGGGGGCGGGGGGGGGGATCAAGTCATTTTCCTACACAGACACAGAAATTTGTTAACGCTCAATCGGTCTCTGTGCCTGGGCAGGAAACCAGGACCCGGAAGACAGCGAAACCGGGAAATTTAAACGGGTATTTCAATATCAGCCATTGCCGCAGGGAGAGTATAGACAGGAAAAAAACGGGCTTGTGTTAAAAATGGTGGTAATGCTCGACAATCCAGAAAGTCAACTGAGTTGTCTTGGTATGTACTGTTTCGAAATCAACAAAAAACGTTTTGTGATTGTTTTTGAGTTACCAAACAAACACAATGTAGTAGCCTACGCAGTGAGAGGAACGGCAAATAAATCGAAAAACAAACTACGTAAGATTACTTGATATACACAAAAGTGTTACATATGAATTCATATCGCTAAGCACAAATTAACATGATGTAGAGTATTTCACTTAGATGTAACACTGAGTGTACCTAAATTCACTCATAAATGTGCCACGACAGATTAAAACAAAGGCATCTTTTATGTGATTTCGATTAAAATATGGAGGATATGTCGAAACAGGGCTAACCCAACCTTTGACAATTATAAATAATTAATTATTATTAATTATAATTGTGCCTGTGTGTTAACAATGTAGGACTAAATCAGAGTTGTCACTTATTTATACTGTGAATGCTGAAGTGCTGGGTCAATCATGAATTGTTTTGAAAGCCTCCTCGGATCAGACAACTACAATTGAGCACCTCTTCTGTTACAGTCTAAGGTTGACTTTAAAATCTTGTATTCAGTCAATTGCACTAGTTGCATTAATTTATTCCCCTTGTCTAGTAGTACCTTCACAGTTCTCTGAATATTTCTTCATCCCAAATCTCATCCCATTTTTTTAATCCCCTATAGAAAGTTTTTGGAAGGGTTAACCTTATTCATGGCTGAAGGATAGGAGTTATGACCAGAACATAAAGGACTTCTCGTCAACTGGCCCTGGCTCATACCCAATTATTACCTTTATATAAAGTAATTAAATAAAATGGATTTATTTATTTTACCTGAGAATGTCGAATACATGTGAGTTTTTTCCAGAATAATGCCCAGAATGCAATTTTTATACATGGTATATTTATTACATTTAGCTTAAATTACAAATCCACATAATTCAGTTAAAATGCATGCTTTACAAGTCCAAGGTGGGTTAACATTGTTCTAGTCATTTTTCTACACAAATACAATGAGGAAAAGTGAATCAATAAAGAAACAATCCAAGAAAAGCCTTTCATTTGAGAAAAAAACTAAACGAAACAACAACAACAAAAGAAGATATTCTGATATTCTGTACCGATTTAATTAAGAAAAACCCTGCTGCTCTCATAACAGTCTCGTACAAATAGCAACAACAAATATTCACTGTCAGTCTGATTTATGTATTTAATATATTATCAAGAGATCTGTAAATAATACACACATATGCATTTACAACTTTTTATTTTGAGTAGATAATAGAGTTATTGTTATGGGTAGTGTAACTGCCAACCTACATTGAATTAGAAATATTAGAAAACATCTCCTTTCACTGTTCATAAGGCCTTGTTATATATGTACATATGTAAGCGTGCAACTCTGAATCGGAAAATCCAGTATATGTATATTATAATCTGCATTATATGTTTTCAAGTATTGTAAATATCTTTTTTTTTGTTACATGGAACCTCCTTTTCAAAGTCTTTAATGATGTAATTTAATCATGTATGCAGTATTTTGTTTTTCTGACTTATATGTTAGTGATAGATTTACAAATGCAAAATCTACTCAAACCAGAAAAACATCTTGACAAAGATATTACAGTTAAGATGCAGAAGTCAAGGAGATGACTGCTTCAGAATATTTATATAAAATAATATATATACAGTGAGGGAAAAAAGTATTTGATCCCCTGCTGATTTTGTACGTTTGCCCACTGACAAAGAAATGATCAGTCTATAATTTTAATGGTAGGTGTATTTTAACAGTGAGAGACAGAACAACAAAAAAATCCAGAACAACGCATTTCAAAAAAGTTATAAATTGATTTGCATGTTAATGAGGGAAATAAGTATTTGATCCCCTATCAATCAGCAAGATTTCTGGCTCCCAGGTGTCTTTTATACAGGTAACGAGCTGAGATTAGGAGTACTCTCTTAAAGGGAGTGCTCCTAATCTCAGCTCGTTACCTGTATAAAAGACACCTGTCCACAGAAGCAATCAATCAATCAGATTCCAAACTCTCCACCATGGCCAAGACCAAAGAGCTGTCCAAGGATGTCAGGGACAAGATTGTAGATCTACACAAGGCTGGAATGGGCTACAAGACCATCACCAAGCAGCTTGGTAAGAAGGTAACAACAGTTGGTGCGATTATTCGCAAATGGAAGAAACACAAAATAACTGTCAGTCTCCCTCGGTCTGGGGCTCCATGCAAGATCTCACCTCGTGGAGTTTCAATGATCATGAGAATAGTGAGGAATCAGCCCAGAACTACACAGGAGGATCTTGTTAATGATCTCAAGGCAGCTGGGACCATAGTCACCAAGAAAACAATTGGTAACACACTATGCCATGAAGGACTGAAATCCTGCAGCGCCCGCAAGGTCCCCCTGCTCAAGAAAGCACATGTACAGGCCCGTCTGAAGTTTGCCAATGAACATCTGAATGATTCAGAGGAGAACTGGGTGAAAGTGTTGTGGTCAGATGAGACCAAAATCGAGCTCTTTGGCATCAACTCAACTCGCCGTGTTTGGAGGAGGAGGAATGACCCCAAGAACACCATCCCCACCGTCAAACATGGAGGTTGAAACATTATGCTTTGGGGGTGTTTTTTTGCTAAGGGGACAGGACAACTGCACCGCATCAAAGGGACGATGGACAGGGCCATGTACCGTCAAATCTTGGGTGAGAACCTACTTCCCTCAGCCAGGGCATTGAAAATGGGTCGTGGATGGGGATGACAATGACCCAAAACACACAGCCAAGGCAACAAAGGAGTGGCTCAAGAAGAAGCACATTAAGGTCCTGGAGTGGCCTAGCCAGTCTCCAGACCTTAATCCCATAGAAAATTTGTGGAGGGAGCTGAAGGTTTGAGTTGCCAAATGTCAGCCTCGAAACCTTAATGACTTGGAAAGGATCTGCAAAGAGGAGTGGGACAAAATCCCTCCTGAGATGTGTGCAAACCTGGTGGCCAACTACAAGAATCATCTGACCTCTGTGATTGCCAACAAGGGTTTTGCCACCAAGTACTAAGTTGAAGGGGTCAAATACTTATTTCCCTCATTAACATGCAAATCAATTTATAACTTTTTTGAAATGCGTTTTTATGGATTTTTTTGTTGTTATTCTGTCTCTCACTGTTAAAATACACCTACCATTAAAATTATAGACTGATCATTTCTTTGTCAGTGGGCAAACGTCCAAAATCAGCAGGGGATCAAATACTTTTTTCCCTCACTGTATATATATATATATATTTAAAATGTATAGAAAGAATGCCGTGCTTGTAAATTTAAAACATTAGAAAATGTGAAAACCTAATTATTTCCCAACTGTGTGTCACAAACCCTTATCACATTTCTAATAAGCATTTCTAATAAGAAGAACCTGTTGGACAGGTTGCTTATAAATTTGTAGAATTTGTGAAAATAAAAACACTTAGGAAAACACATACATGCAAGTACAGCCAGTATTCATGTCAACTTCATTCCAAAATCCATTGCTTTGCAAACAAAATCACAAAATACTCTTCTCCTTCAGATTATTAACTGTTCAATCTGAACATGACAGAATCCATTCATTAAAACAAAGCAACATGTTAATCACACCACATTTAACTCAATAACTTTCTGTAGATTTTAATTTTTGTGTCATGTTTCAGCCATTTAAACATTTTCGGGGGGCGGCAGGAATTTTCTATTTGAATCTTTAATGTGGAATAGGATTAAGCTGTATGCAGCTTTTGTAGGGCAACAATAGAGAAAGCTTGTGTGAGCCAGATTTGAGAATTAAAAAAAAAATGAAAACACTTTATTGCCATAGAGAAGGAGATTGCTGTAAAACATCCGAGCTCATTAAACACGTGCATATCTCTGTACACCTAAACTTGCTTATGATCAAACAAAAAGTGTAAAATTAAATTAAAAGTAGTGTTTTTATTTTCTATTTTTAAGCATTGCTAGTCAACACTAAATGAGCCCTTCTCTCTAACACTAATAACCACATTATGTGTGACATTTATGAGATTTATTTGTTTATCCACATAGAATAAAAATTTTCATCAGAAGTGTCTAACACTAAACTGATATGCAATTTTTAAATAAGTATAAACGTTTGACCTTTCATGCAGGAGGTTTCTTTGTTTATGTATTTATTTGTGTTTTCAGATTACCTTTTTTGTCTATGTATGTATTTATTCATTTCATAAAATGTTTGTTCTTGTCATATAATTTAATTGGGAATCCCTGTATGTGCTCATTATAGTGGGTCTGGCTTGCTGTTGTACGTGACTGTTTTTTTCCCCCACAATACCATGTCCTATTCTAAAACAAAGCTACTTGCCAAAAACACCAGATGACATGCTTCAGAGTTTAAATATCCCTTTAAATACCAGCATTAAATAGGCAAGATGTGCAACAGCTGATGATATAATACTGCCCTATGGTATCTAGCTCCATGCCAGCTCAAAGCACTTTGTGCCAAGTTCTTGTCTTGAAGATCACTCGCCGCAGGCTCCCGAAGGCAACAGAGAGAGGGCAAGGTAGCAGGTCAATACTGGCGGATAATTCCCAAAATGCTGAGAAGCAGAAGGCAGTTGGAAAGGCAGTCACTTCTTCTCTGGCTCAGAGTTCTTTGTGTCGTTCATGTATTTATCAATAAGGTGCAAAGGCACTCCGCGCTGCATAAGCTCGTAAAATGTAAACCCCCCTGGATGAGAGAGAAACAGGAGGTCAGCTTCCAGTGGGATTAGGAAACAAGGAGACGAGCTATGATGCATTTCAGACCTCATGACCTGCAAGCCCTTAAGCAAGTTTCTGTTAGTAAACGTGCCAGAGGATTTTGACCCTTTAAGCAAGTTTCTGTTAGTAAATGTGCCAGAGGATTTTGACCCTTTTTTTTCATGGTTTTGCAGTGGATTCTTATGGGTTCAGTATGCCTTCACCGTGTTTTCAAAACTGGATCACTAACTGAAATACCATACTTAATGTTTGTAAGGTTATGTTTGATATTGTACACTACGGCACGATGAAGGCATGTTGAACTGATAGGAAACCACTTCAAATTTAAGGTTAAACCAAGGTAGAACCTTTAGAAGTTCTAAAAATGCATGGTAAATGTACCAGTGAAAACTTGCATAAGGCAAGCAGCTACAGCTCACAAGCAAAGCTAAAGTGGCTCTTCCATTGAGTAAATACATTTCAAGGTGTTTTGGATAATATTTAATAAAATCAGTTGCTCGTATAGAATAATTTGCTGCAGTCAGGAGTTCCTCACAGCCAGTGTGTGGTAACCTGTGGACGTAGTTAGGTCCACATTTGTGCAAGACAGGGACTTTGGAACTGAAGTTGATATATGATTGGTTGTTTTGCAAAAGCTTAATCAGGAAGCTGCTCAGGAATAGTGTGTCTTGTTTCTGTTTGTGTATGTGCTGTGCTTCATTTTCCTCAAGAAGTAGATAAAAAGCAGCAACAATGCCAAGAAAGCATTAAAAAAAATGATTCAACTGTTTTGGTGTCGAGAAGGAATATGCTTGTCTTGCTACGAGGCACAGTGTGGTTGTGTGAGGAGCCCCATTGTTGATTATTTATATTTTTTTCCAATGGCACAAAACAATTTAAAAACTGATAAAATACGTGTCATTCCACCCCTGTGTTTTCCTCTTAATTAACTGAACAATGTGCAGTGCTTTGCTACATCTATATCTATGTATACTGAACATTAAAGTGTATGATGACTTTTAGGAATGATTAAGCTTGAAACATGCAATCTGATTTACATTTAATAAAATTATTTAATCTTATGGAGTGTGATATTCAGTATTTAATTTAAAATGCCATATTTATGTTCATGGAAGCTTGCATAGCCCTTACAGACTTTATGACTCATAATGTTTCAGTTATACAAGTATTGCAAAAAAGCTAATATTTCAGAATGTATTCTATTGAGTTAGAAAGTAAGACATTTGTGTTTGGACACTTTGTGTTTGCTGAATATGGTATAAACTATTAAGATCTATCAACAGGTATGCAATATAAATATATTTTATTCATTGTCAAGATGGTTAAGATGATGTTAATCCCAGTATATGACTGACAAGATAAGTAGAAAACTGCTGAAATTCTCAGGCTTAACAACAAAGCTAAAATACTTTCATACTGAAAACACTGTCTAAAAATCTTCATCAGCTGAAAATTAATCTTGCTTCTTCTGTATCAAAGCAATAGTCACAATATCTTGTCTTGCAGGGCTGTCTTTGCATGGAATTATCAGGGTATATAGAAACCACCAGAATATGAACATTTATACTCTAAACGTATTAGTTACTTACCTTATTTTGCATCAAACGTTACATGAGGTGCAAGAAGCAGTTACTAAGGAGTAAAACAATGCAGGTTTCTTTTCAGGGTATGGGTTATACAAGCAATAAGTAGTACAAGCTAATGTTTTGTTTTTTTTAACTTGTACTGCTTGAGGATACTTGACGAACTTTATTATTGGCTTTTAAAAGATGTAAAATGAAAGACATAAGCTTCATATGCTATGATCATATGAAAGCTTACCTTGGATGAACACATACACTCATAAAATCCTTACGCAACTAGGGGAGAGAAGAAAAGACGTTTTAAAATCATTTTACATGTACCGTTCAAGGGAGATCTTAGAACTTAGTATGGTATTGAAAGTGAAGGATACAAAAAGGAGAATTAGCAATGATTTTAAACACAAGTAAAAAACATTATTGTAACAAGAATTAACAAGAACATAAACCCAGGTTGTGTGTCATTCAAATTGTGGTTTACTCAAATAATTGTGTCAAAATGTCTTTTAATCTGATCGCTTTATCTTTATGTGTATGTTTTGTTTCAGAATGTGTATTTACCATGACGTTTCTTTCAAGCAATATCTCACACACTAAATATGTTTTTCACTTTTACATATACCTATTTGGCATAGCACTATTCACAGCAAGCTGTCACAGAGCAATTTCACAGATTTAAGACAAACATATTTTGGACTGTCAGGGTATGACTACTGAAACTGAACAGAGGAGTTTCATTTTGAATACGTTTCGTGGCTTGTTGGTGAAGATACACCAGGAACATCAAATGTTCAAATGTCATTTTAATTCCATTGATAAACCACATTCTACTTCATATGAGATATAAACTCTCATATGTGATATAACTATTAATCAGTCTGTAATCATATACAGTAACTTGATAGCTTTATGTTAGTTTAAAACTTTGGTGCTGCACACTGCAGTTTTAGAAATGACTTATTTTATCTGTATTCTGTTCTATAATAGTCCAAAACAGTATTATTATGTATTTATTTGTTTGATTGATGGTTTGTTTATTAGCAGATGCCCTTATCTACAATCCCTTTCCTCAACTCTGGCAACTAGAGAGACTGGAAGAGCTGGAAATAGCAGTTTTATCTTTTAAGAAATTGTTTTGGAGATTTCCCAAAGAAGTGTCCAAAGATTAAAGCTCACATGAATCATATTTTTGACCCCAGGCAGGATCTTTAACCAAATCTTTAGATCTCTTAACTGCAGTAAAACATTCACACACAAAGATCACAGACTCTCAGCTCTTAAGAACAACTTTGAAGCTTGAACCTTTTTGCATCTTGTTATATTAAGTTACATATGGTTATTTACAACCTGTAGCCAAGAATTCATTTTTTAAGGGTAAATTGTATAAGTTAATTAATTCAATTATAGTTTGGTGATACCTAAACTGAGATGTCACATAGTATGATAACAGAAGTCATTCTGAAAATTGCGTGTGTGTTTTAAAATACTTTTTAGAGTGTGTTGAGTGCAGAGAAGAGGAAAAGGAATCTAGTGGTTAAAGTAGAAAGCAAACATGAATCATTCAGCTAACAATGTCAAAAATGTCAAGATAAATATGGGTTTGCATGCACAAGCAGTTTGACTTGATGAATAAAGTCTAAAGCTGATAAAAAATAAAACATGAAACCCCAAAAATTGAAACATTAACAAGATATAATAGCGGTGAAAAACCTTTAACAATCAAAACCATAAAACACATACAATAAAGCTTTGACCACACAGAGAAATAAAAAGGTGAAGGGAAACAAATTAAAGACTCCCTAATTTCTCTTTGGGCCTATTGTGACACAAGCTTAATTTGCAATTTTTAGAAGAAAACGGAAGAGAAGTATAATCAAAATTCGGTCAGATGTGGAGCAAAGTGATATAAATTGGAAATCTTCAGTCATAATTACAAAAGAGCTGGGGGAACAAATAAACCTCTAAAAAAAATAACTAAGGGGTCTAAAGGTAATACCACAAACCTAGAACAAGACAAGCACACAAAAACAATCAATTAGACAATAAAAAAATACTGTTACAAAAGCACAGCAGTTGGGGTGGGGGGGTGTTGATTTAATCTTCAGTGTGAAATGGAAATCAAACACAGTTTTACAGTACAATCAATTTCTGTGATTTGCATAAAGTATTGCAGCAGATTGTATGTCTGTTTGAACCAAGCGTGCTTACCTTTGACCTCCAGTTTGCAATTTACCTCCGCCTCCCCCAGATCATTGATGGCTTTGCAGCTGTAGGTGCCCCCATCGTAGGGACTGGGTTTCCGAATCTCCAGGGTACAAACTCCCTGGTTGCTAAACATGCGGTAGCGTGCGTCATCAATTATGGCCATCTTGTTTTTATACCATATCACTTTTGGCTAAAATGGGATGAAAAGCAAAACATGAAAACAGCCATACAATGTTCCTCATTGTGATATTTCAGTCCCCCTAATGTTTTTCAGACTTTTTTTGACCGAGTTGGAGTATTTTAGTACAGAGAATCCTGAAATTCTTGTATTATCATATGCATTTACAGGAATATATAGATACATGTATTTCTGAGCATTAAATGGTTGAGGAAATTATTCAGATATGTTTTAGTTTTTTTAAGTGTAAATCCCATTGTAATTGTAATCTCCATAGCTCTGTTTGTTGTGTATATCTCAATAATCTCTACAAGTTGTCTTGGAAACTAGGAGGGTTTCTGTACCATAGGTTATGCTTACCCTGGGGTTAGCCCTGACACTGCAGTTCAGTGTGGCGTTGTAGCCTGCGACAGCGATGGTATTCACCAGGGGATGGGTGAACTTGGGGGGTTCTGTGAAGTCAAAGTCCTTGTAGTCTGGGTTCTTATAATTCAAACCTTTGAAAGAATGCAGACACAATGTGACCAAAACCACATTTCTGTTTTGAAATATCAATTTGTACTGAAGCCTCGAAGATCTGGGTTTTATACTAACTGAAGTAAGATTAACAAGATGCTGTATAATGCAATGCAAGAGTTTGTCAGATCCAACTTGTCCCTAGAGAGAATAATGAATGTACTTCTATCGTAACAGGTTTTCAGCTGTTGCATTTTTCTCATGTACTGGGTGTCTAAAATAGAGTAGCTCACTGTGTGATATGTAATTGCTTAACCTGCTATTGAACACCAGAACGAATGTACCCTAAACAGGTGCACTGCCTAATGACAAGTGTGAAAATGTGGGATGAGCATCAGCTGACTAAGGTTCTGAACTGGGGAAACTGAAACTTGTAAATAAATAATAGCATAGACATGCTGCCCTGCTTCTATGATCTCTTGCCAAAATGTGCACAAGGCCCATTCTCTTGGATCCAGAGATTGCACTGGATATATTTCTGGTAGGGTGTTAGCTCGTACAACAATGAGACTGGAATTTGTGAAGAACGGGCCTTTTCCTCCCACATCTATCTGACGTTTTATATGTTGAAACTTATTTTAAGAGCATCACTTAAAAGCAGTTCCCCAAAGCTGGGTCCAGGGACCCACTAGGCATCTTCAGAGACAGATGCCCAGAAAGGCTTTGAAGCTTTTCAAGCCAAGTTAAGCAGTTTGTGTCAAATTAACCATGTCTTCTCCCTGACATTTAGCACAGCCTTCAGTGTAACTCTTAACAATGGCAGTGGCTGTCAGCAGTAATGATGAGTCACTGGGTCTCATTTCCTGCAGATCTTTGCAACTGCAACTAACCTTGCTTCAAAATGAGGGCACTGTCTTTTGTCACTGTAGCACATTCACTGAGGCCGCACATGTTCTCTGCATAGATCCGGAAATAGTATTCATTTCCAATAACCAGCTCGGTGATTGCGATGAAGTTTCTGTGGTAATGTTCCAGTATAGTGAACCATTCCTAAAAAATAAATTCCAGGTTATGTATGGGATTTCAGTTAGTGTATCCTTGTTTAAAACACAAAGAGTACTGTACTGTACTTTGTGCTGCTTTGTCATTACAATCACAGTCCCAGTAAATGTAATCTTAATAATTATTTGGAATAATACACCGTACAATAAATATTTACATACCACTGACATACTTATATTTTGGTTGACTAAGGGAACAATGACCTGGCCATGAGGACGAGGCCATCAGAACCCCCCCCCACTAAGTGGATTGAGTAAAGAAGCTGCCATTAAACAATAAGCATGCCATCCCATTATTATCTGACCTTATTGTGTTATACAAATATTACTAGTTTAATGCCCATTACTGTTGCATGTCAGGCTCTGTTGATTGCAAATTTTTCAGAAAGTTGCACAGTGTTTCAGGACACTGTTGAAGGGAGAAAGCAAAGATTCACACACCATGGTTTTCTTATCTGCTTTCTGAATGGTGTAGCCTGTTATGGGTGCATTGCCATTGTCCTTTGGTGGCGTCCATTCCAGTTCAACAGTCTCTCCCCAAACATCTGCAATCTTCACGTGCTGGGGTGGGCCCGGTCGGTCTGTGTGATGGACAAGAAGTGTATTTTTGCCATTGCATTGAAATTGTGTGGAAGCCAAAAAGTTACGCTGTCAACATAAGCTTTAAAATATATATATAAAAAACAATACCTTGCATATGTTTGGTCAGCAGAAATCCTCTAGTTTATCTTAATTTTGAAAATGTACTCACACTCATACACAAGAATTACATGTACTGCTGAATTTTGATGCTACGCCACATTTAGTTTGAATACATTTCATAATAATAATGTGACACCTCATCAGGAATGCATTTCAAAAGGCAACATTTATATGCAGCATTCCTACATTATGTCCAGACTTACCAACTATCTGTATGTCTATGGTGGCTTTGTCAGTGTAGTTCTCCACCTGAACCATCATTTCGTACTTTCCAGAGTGTTTCCTCTCAGCTTTGCGGATGAATATGATGCTGTCAGTCTCGCTGTTCCGGATGCTCACTTGAGTTGGATCCACAGGCTTTGTCTCCTTTGTCCAGCTCACCTTTGCCCTTGGTCTACCCTGCAATCACACAGCAGGTATGTTTAAAACCAACAAAACCATTTCCTTTTTATTTTTTGTTTTTTAATTGCCTCTCACATGATACAACAGCATTAGTTGTTTAATAATATTAGTCCAGGTGTCTCTTATCAGATGGAAATAGGCCAGGTCAAACACCAATACAAATATATTATATCATGTCTTGCTTTCATTGTTTGTGGTGAATGTGAAAAGATCCTTTTATGTGTGAGTGTATTTCAAAAGATGACATCATTATGGTGTTTGAAAGTGATACTGGTTGTACTTATGTATCTTTTTTACTTGATAGTGGTTACATTCATGAGTTGAAGAAATAAAATTAAGTTGGCATAGAGTAGTTTTCTATTATCAAAGTTTTGATTTAATCACAGCCTTAGTCTCTCAATTCCCATAGTTCAATCTGAGCATTTGAAATGGAATATGTGTATAGGCTACTGCCAGATACTGTACTATCCTCTAGTGCAGCAAAGGTTGCTTCCTGACATTCTACTGCTAGAACCAAGTGTTCTCTCAAACAATTCTTATGTTCAGGTTCTGGACCCTACACCATCCACCCATAATGTGCAACATGACAGATTTCAGACAGCACAGTTATGATTCTGGTCAATTACCTGGAAAGGGATAACAAGGTTGACAACTTCTCCAACCTTCCGAATGTAAGTTTGCTTAAGATGCCTGGGAACACGAATCTTGGGATGTTCTGTAAGAGAAAGGTTGCGTCAAAATGAATGCTTAGGAGCCCATGAACCTACAGGACTTGCCTGTCTATCATGGTAAAAGTGAAGACTCCCCTTTGAGTGTGCTGTGTTAGTTGTGGTTTGCAGCAGCATCCTCCTGACAAGCTGTGTGCCTTGTGCAGTTTGATCATCTTGAAACTAACTGCTAACAGTTTACAGCGAGCATGTGTGGTCTGTGGGGGAAAAATATCAATATCCTATCCTGACATTGTCCTCGGTGTGCTGTTACTCCTAACTTGGTTATCAGCAGCTCACATTCCTTTCTTGCAACTGGTAATGTAGAGGTTAATGATTATTATTCATGAGTAATGATTATAATATTGATAAAATGGGAAGGCTTAGTTTAGAATGCCAATGAAATCACTGCTATAGTTAGTAGAAATTAGATAGACACTGATTATAATATGTTAAGGCTCCTTGAGGGAATGTCCCAGAAGGGGTATAAAAGCTTTGTTCTATCTTAAAACTTTTGGGGAACAGTGTCATGCTAGCCTAAAATCCTTTGAGTTCTGTGTTGCGCTGTTCCTCCTGTGCACTTAATAAATACTGATTAGAACTCCTGACTCCAAAATTTTTTCCACCACATAACCACAATACCAGGATAACCTGGTCACCTCATGCTGACTGTGTGATCAGGCTTGCTGTGCTTTACTATTTTACTGCAAACTTTCACTTTCTTCCTTGGAAACAGTTTTGTGTATGTATTGTGCCTCACGATGTTTGCAATTCAGTACTGTATAGCCTTTATCCAAGAGCATTATTGCTGCTGTAAAACATTTGTAACCATTGACAGGTGGTTGGCCACAGTTAATGTTTCACCCAGCACACTCTACAATGACAATGTGCAAAGTATCACAAGGGGTTGTTTTCTAACAACAATAACAAGGGTATTACAAAACATCTTACTGAAGCCAACCGGCAGTTACTTTGGGGACTGGAAGGAAGTAGGAAGCTGTGTTTGCTGAAAGGTATGCACTCACCGATGACTTCCTTCACTAAGATGGGGTGAGGGTGCATTCTGGGTTCACTGGCTCCTGCTGCATTCATGGCCTTGACCCTCACAAAGATCTTCTCTCCAGTGGGCAGCCCAGAGATTGTGTACTTTGTCTTCTCAGTCATCTCCTCATTGGCCACTATCCATTCATCCTCTGGGAGACAACACACAGGACTTTACTTCCTGTTTTGGAAAAAAATACTTTTTTCCTGTCCTAGTAGATTATATTATTTTCATGAGTTCAGAATATATATTTAGAATGGGTCTGGCAGTTTTACTGTTTGAAATAAAATCACAAAGCATGATTTACTTCTGGCTAATTTTAACTTTCATCCCTGTATTAACTGCCCAATCGGATGGTTAAAGTAGGGTTACATTTGTGTTCATGCTAGTGTTAGATATTCTATCATCCACTTAACTGCTATTTTGGATATTGAATAAAAATAAATAAAAATAAACTCCTGAATTAGAATATAATCTTAGGTAAATTAGTTAGATTGTGATATCAAAGTTAAAATGTGAATTATATTTAGGTTTGGGGCTAGTGTGAGGGTTTCTATTCCCTGGTAAATGAAGATAACCATAGGGGTTAGGGTGCATTTCTACTGAGCATGTTTCCAGGCTTCCTTACTTCCTTCAAAGCAGTACTCGACAACATAGCCATCCAGGCCTGCAGCCCCAATCATGTCTGGAGGGCGCCATTTCATTGTCACTGTAGTGTCGGTTACTCCATCCACTGCCAGCATTGTTGGCTCACTGGTCACAGCTGGTTTTGCAAAACAAAACAACATTTTAGGGGTAAGCCCTACACTGCATTGCAGGTCAAAGTGGAGGCATTTTAGTCACTTACCAAGGGGAATAAATGCTTTGGAGGGCTCGCTTGGCTTGGAGACACCAATGGCATTGACCGCAAAAACACGGACTTCATAGGGAACACCTTCAATCATCTTCTTTGGCTCGAAGGCATTTTCTTTGTTGAGATCAAAGTTCAGTCTCATCCACCTGGAGCTTTGCTTTTTCTTCCTCTCGATGAAATATCCTGCAGTGGCCAAAGGGAAATTAATGCTGCCCATTCTGGAAAGAGCATAATATCCTTTGAACATTCTAGTTATGGATACATGATAGTGTGAGGGGGTTGGGTGACGTGGGCCAAACAATATATCACAGTATTCTAGATGTAGATCTATTCAAATTGGATTTGTTGCCTCTTTCTACTGTTTACGAATGACAGTACTTTGCTTTATATTTGTTTTTTTTAATCTAAACCCCCTCCCCCCACACACACCACTGAAGCTCTCATTTTCTAGCGATGAGCTCACATCCACTAGAACGAGATAAGGTCGCCATTACTTCTGATAAAGAAACTAACAAAGTCACTGTGTGCAGATCTGACCTGGCAAATCGGGAAGTGTTTGTCAATGCCATTGAACAAATTGGATGTCTTTTATAAAATATTAGTATGTTTTAATTCAAAAGAAGATAATGTAGTACACCTATTCAAATTGCCCAATCCTAGTGTGAGCTTCAAATTGATTTATGCATACTGCCTATTTCATGTACTTGGCTGCCCACTATTTGATGTTCACAGAAATGTGTGCACTTTTGTAATATGTAGACAACACATCTGAACATTGAAATGTACATTTGTGTAAAGGTAGACCTTTAAGATCTTGACAAAACTTTGCACTTTAGCTTTTATCAAGAAAATTAAATTCAAGTTTACCCTTGAGTGTATGTACAGTACAAAGCAGTTAGTAAATGGACACTATCATAGGCTGGTGTTTTCATGTATGTTTTTTCAGATAAGAACAGAGTTCAAAATCATCTAACATTTTCAAATATATACTGGAAATATGATCCTTTTAACACGCGATATGACGGTGTTGATCCGAACATCTGTTTCATACCTAAAATTGGTGAACCTCCGTCATAGTGAGGAGGATCCCACAACATTGAGCACCAGTCCCCTCCAACTTCAGGGACTGTGGGTGCTGCGGGTGGGTCAGGTACATCTGGGGATAAAAAGAACAGACTCTGCTTTAGAAACTCTGTGCTCAAGGGCTAAGGTTACTTTCATTTTGTGTGGTTGCCATCTTTGTTAGCAGACCCAGGATTGTTTAGGTGCTAGGTTTGGTCCTTAACATAGTCCAGTTGACTTTAAATCTGAAGTCAAAATGTCACGATAAATAAATAGACTGATCTAAGGCCAGGCAAGGAATTTTGCACCTTGCCTATTACCTTTCCCATTTGTATGACATGAAGGTATGGCATTTAGTTTTGTTCCCTTACCCACTACTTTAATTCTGATCTGAGCCGAATCTTCTCCTGCCTCGTTCTGGAGCATTATTTTGTAGTTGCCGTTATCTTCTCTTTCAGCGATGTCTATTGTGAAGGTACTATGGTCTGGGAAAGACTCGGCTCGAACACGGCTGCCAGTGTCCATAATCACCTACAAACAGAGATAGACAGGAAGTTGTAGCACTCTACATTGAATACTATCCATCTGAATTATACAAGCACTCTCTATCCCACAAGTAACCAAATACTCCACAACGTTCTTCGTCGTTTGCCCTGAGATTGTCAGTGGATCTTGCCCTTTGTTTCTCTGCATGTGGGAGAGGCTCTTATTAAGCAATGTACTTGTAGTCAGTGTTTAGGGTTGTCATGAGAATGAAAGCCAATTTCTAAACAAAGTTAAGGTTTCCAAGTACATTGGGTGTATGGCATAAAAATCTGGTTTTAATATTCAAGCTCTGTTGAAATTCCAATTAGAAAGGAGAAAATTAGAAAAGTTACAAATGAGAGGAAGGCCTTCAACCTGTCCTGCTCGTTTTGGTAGCAACAGTAATTTAGTGATCCAAGAATCACATTCAGTTTGTTCTTGAATAATCTCAAAGACTTGGCATCCACAACAGAGTTGGGGAGTTTGTTGCAGACTGACACATCTCTCTGTGGACTCACCCTTTCCCCCTTCATCCACACCACCCTGGGTGTCGGTTCTCCAGATATGGGCACCTCCAGGCGCAGCTTGTTTCCTGCTATCACTGTCACAGTGTTTTCTGGGAAGTTAAGACTATCAAGATGGATCTTGGGGGGATCTGAAATTATATGAAACAGTACTCCAATACACTATTCAACTGTTTTATGTGCTCCGTTTTTTTTAAAAAATTGAATACATTTGTAATATATATATATTTATGTTAAGACTTAGTAAAAATAACTACAAAATAAGTGTAAAAACACATACCTATTATATGAACTTTGGCACTCAGACTTACTGAATACCCTTCGGGAACAAAAGTGTAGTCCCCCTCATCGTCGACAGTGGAATTCTGAATTTCTAGTCTGTGGTTTCTGTAACGAAAATATTTTTTGTATTTTCATTATAAAATGCATTAATACATTCTGATGCAGTTTAAAATACTATTTGCAAATATTCAGATTTATAGTATATGTTCAAATCTGATACTCTGGAGGGGGAGGACAGGTAAGAAGGTGATGAATAATTCAGAATGACAAAATCAGTTTAAAACCAAACCGTACATCTCTGCTCAGATGTCTTCTAAACTGATCATTTTAGGCCTAGCAGTTTTGTAGCATCCTAAATAAAGCATATCATATAGTATAATGTGGCCAGTACAGGAGAAGAAAGGAATAGAAGTTTATCAGTGTGATCGTCCCTGTGCCAGCTTTTTGGGTACAAGAATATTATACATCATTCAATTGTTTTTTGGTAATTGCATGAAAGCTAGAGCTGACGGGGTGCAACACAGAACACCTCCTTTATTTCACATGTACCTGGCTCTGTGGATAATAGTGATACGGTCACTGCTCTGAATGAGCTGGGCATTCTTGTACCATCTCCCAGGCACGTTTCCAGGGGAAATTTCGCAGTGCAGTGAGACAGGCTTCCCCAGTCTGACAGTTTGGTCAGCCAAATCCTGTATCACCTTCAGTGGTTTCACTGAGCAGGAGGACAACATTCAATAAGCAAAATAAACATTGCAATAAACACAAGGATGGTGACTGCTAAATTAAAAGATGAAGAACAACAACAACAAAGAGACCAACAGTAAGAAGAAAAAGAAGAAAAATAAGGAACAAGAATGCGAGAAGCAGAAATATTGTCGAGCATTTTTAAGAGACAATGAGTAAAGAATTTGAGCAATGGGGAAAGATGATACATACGGTCAACTTGCACCCGAGATTCTGTACTGCCCCCTGTAGCCATCAGCGAGTAAACGCCACTGTCTTCCCTCATGGCGTCGTCAATGATCAGGATGTGCTTTGCCCCCTCGCTCTTAAATCTGAATCTGGAACGGATTGCTCTGGGGATCTCCACACCATTCTTCAACCTATAGAGAGATCACCACACTGTTAGAGGGACACGGCATCCAATGCGCAATATCGTACAAAACATTTATTTTAAAACAAAACAAAAATTAATTAATCTTTCATCAGTTATATGTTTTAAGAAAATTAAAATGCCATACCACTTCACTTGAGCATCAGCCTCAGACACTTCACACTCCAGCTCAATGCGTTCGTTGACCGTCGTTTTCACATCTTCCAGCTCTTTCGTTATTGTGACCGGCAACTCTGCACCGGAAGGAAGAGTGAAAACACTGAGATTGGAGTCAGAGAAGCAGGGGATATTTAGTAAAATCTGAAGAAACAAGGTGCCACATTTTGATTTTTCATTTCTACTGCAGAACACGCACAACAAACAGCAATTTACTTTTAGCATGAAAATTCTACCTTTTGCTTCTAGCTGGAACTCAGACAAAGACCCAGACAAGTTACTTCAGCACATATTTAATATTTTCATCAGTTACTAGTTTTAAATATATATATATATATATATATATATATATATATATATATATTTTATCCCCTTGAGACCCATTGTTAGTATTTACACCTGATAGAAGTGAACACATCATGTTATCCAGTCCAAAGGCAATTACCTTTCACAAACAGTTCGGTGGTGCATTTCTCATCTCCAGCTGAAACCTGATAGGCTGCGTCATCAGCCAGAGTGCAGTTATTAATGATCAGGATGCGCTGGGTACCCTTGTGCTCAAAAATGTACCTGAGAAGATTGACAATGAACTGAATATGTTTCCTGGCTTATATATTTCATAACATATGAATAAGATTGGAAATTAAATTGATTTGCTTAGCCCAACCAGAAATTCTCATACTTCCGAAACTTGAAACTTCAGTAAAAGTGTCTTCTGATTGAACCATCTGTGTAGCAACCATGTAACTTTTCTGTATAGGGCAGTTAAATAGTTACATGAGAACTAGTTGTATTAGCTGAGTATTGACTTGTGTCATAAGCTGTGGAGGGTCAGCCCAAGTAGGGGGAGCTAGTGTGAAATTGCTTTAGAGAGCAGGAAAGCTGACACTGAAGCCCCACTGATTTTAGCACAGAAGTTTCTTCCACAAACACATCCTGGGAGATGGATACCTCGGTTTCTCTAGAGAAATATTGAAGGAGGATCCAAAACTTGAACTTTCTTCACATAACTGTAGCAAAGAACTTCAGGCAGAATCCAGTTTTGTATTTTTATTTTCACCCCATTTGCAAAAGTAAATGTATGCAAGTCTAAAACATTAGATTTATTTTTCTCTATTACCCATAACACCATTGAAGATTACATCACTCATGCCAAACTGAAACCATGCAGCAAGCCTGTCATCACACTTTCTAAAGGAATGACAATTACATTTTTCTGTTTTATTCTCTGAACCATAGAGAAGTCATTTGGTTTTGCTAGAATGGTTCAAAGGTCATTACTTTGTATCGTGGTAAAAGGGAATGCAGACTTACTTCTTTTGACTTGGGGTTTGCAGCAGAGCCAGGATTGCACCAGGTAGTGGAAATAATAGCAGACAGGAAGGAGGGCCACGACAAGGCATTAACAGACAAAAAATGACAAAAAACATCATGCCTGGAGGGGACTTCAAGAATCATTAGTGACAGAACAACAGAAGACAGCACCAGAGGACTCTCGATTAAAATACCCTGGGGATACAGCACTGAAAACAGGGGCTGTGGAAAACAGCAATAACCTTCTAGATGACTTTAACTTAATTCTGCTTTGAACTTCACTGTAGGTTTACCTGGCAATCACAGGACGCCTAAAATCAGCATTTTCCAACGTACCCAGATTGTAAGCATAGACTTTACTCTGGGCCATAAGGTTGAAGGCAATGCAATGTTTTCTAATCTGTTTGGTGAGAAAGATCAAGGGACACTCCTCTGCTTTCAACCTACTAATCTCAAGGGCCAGTTCAGATGGAAAGTTGGACTTAGAGCTGAAATTTACAAATCTGTTGAGAAGAAAAATGGGACATTACATTGATCATGCTTTACCAGAGTGGTTGGTTGCATAAAACAACTTAAGGGAATTTTCCCCTTAGTTTTCATCTTAACTTGGTACTTAAGTTTAAGTGTGTTGCATAAAACAACTTAAGTTAAATCCCTTAAGGGGAAGGTAAGGAATCCCACTTAGGTTCAAATATTTCCCTTAAGTTAGTTAATGGTTGCAAATAATTGACGTATGGGTAATTTAAAAAAAAATAAAAATAAATAAGATTCCAATTCAGGTACCTAAAAGCCTTTTTATAATGGCCGCATTTTTCCACATTGAAAATAAAGGAGAAGCTGCTTCATACAAGGGTATTTAGAGATAGAGAGAATTTTTTGTATAAACTGGACGATGAACTAATGATGAAAAACTACTGGTTTGACAAACCATTTGCAGTTCTTTAGAGAAGTTACAAAGCACAATGCAGTTAAATGGCCTTTAGAGGAGGTATTACCTTTTTCCAGTACAGAGTAAGACCTGCTGTTAATGGTATAGGATTTATGTTTAATTACATCAGAACACTACATTTCAACTACAATGTAGCTCAGGAAAATACATTTTAAACTGGCAATGGTTCACAATTTAGCATTTTTTCATTTATTAAAGTATTCCTGTGTGTTATCAGCCTGTCCTGGACATCTGGTTCTGCTATTGATGTGAATATGGATGTTGCAAGACATCTATTGCACTCCAATATGTAATTCTCAAACTTAACTCTAATGAACAGAGTACCCAATCAAAGTAAAATGGTAGCATTGCTTGTAACTCAGTATACAACAGATACTTCACTGCAGAACATTAAAAAATAAAACTGAATTGAAATGAACATTTAAAATGTTCTTCTTACAAGAAACTGAAGGGGTACAATTAGCACTATTATTCATATAATGCTTTGAAAATGCTTTTTAATATTATTATTTTTCTTTCTTGTTAGAGTAAGACAATCTCCATTAAGTTCCGGTGGTGTCTTAACTTGTCTTATGAAAATGCACACATCTATGGACATATTTGCTGTTTATCAAGTGTTTATCTGACAGTGGCAGCAACATTGAGTGCAAGACTATGGCTTAAAGACAGGAAGATTAATTTGTAAGATACGCTGTACTCCATGAAACATCAATGGATGATATGAAACAAACATTTAAAACTATAGTAAATTACTAGAAGAACATAGTGACTAATCAGGGGTTGTAGTCCATAAACCATTTATTTAGAGTGAAGTACATTTTAAGTTTCCTAAGTTATTGAGGGATTTATGGGACAGATAATTGACTATGAAAGGACAATAAATAACAATAACACAAGTTTTAACTGTAAGTACTGCATTACAAAATCAGGAAAGAAAAAAAGGCATAGCAGTAGATGTTATTTTCTATTTTATTTTTTTTAGAATGTTAACATCTCTGAAACAGACAACTATGTGAATGTAGATTAGAATATCTATGACTAACAGTTTTTATTTTTATCCTGCATGCAGCTGAATTGTGACTCAGAAACTGCATTGATAATCTGCACAATGAAACTTATGAACCATTGCTGGTGCTGAGGCGTCACAAGGAAAACAAGAAGAACAGTTAAAGCACTAGGAGACAGCAGATATGAAAGAGCACAAATGAATCAGATTTTTAGGATTCTAAAAATGTTTTTCATTTGTGACATGTTGGGGGTGGAAACAAAAATAACCACAATAAATAGCTAAACAAATTGAAATTACTTACTTTGGAGTTGGCCGGATCTCCTGACCATTTTTATACCACTTTAAGTCCACTGTAGGATCAGCCAAGTCCACCACAAACTTTATCCTCCCACCTTTGTCAACCTGGTAGGCAGGATCTAACTTCTTGGCAAAGGCTTAGAATAAGACATTAGAAAGAGTGTTTTAATCATTGTTTAAGGGACTCCCAAAATATTGCAAAATGTCATACGTAAAAAAAAGCTTCTTATGTTGTATTTGTTGTTGTTGCTTGTGCTGATACACTTTTACTGTACCGACATCTTTAAAAAAATACACCATTACACCAATTTTTATAACTAGTTTTATAACTTTATACCAGTTGAATATTTATTTACTAAATAAGAAGCTAACTGAAACTTGTTGAGAGTGTTCTAAACAGATACAGAAACTATCAAAAACTCAGTTATTGTTCTTATATATAAAATACAATTGCTCAAGAAAGTATCCCCCCCCCCCCTTGGACTTTTCAATTGTTTGTTGTAATACAACCTAAAAATGTTTACACCTTAGATTTAGACAACCTACTCAACACTTTCAATATAGGGAAAATGGGGGTGGGGGGGCGGAAACTTATACATTAAAAGCTAAAACCTGAAAAGTCTTCATTATAGAAGTATTCACCCCCTTTGCTATGAAACTCCTAAATAAGGTCAGGTTCAACTAATTTCTTTCAGAATTCACACAAGTTGAATGGAGTATGACTATCTGTGTGCAATGAAAGTGGTTCACATGATTTCAGATTAAATACACCAGTCTCTGTAAGGTCCTACAGTTGGGTAATGCATTCAAACCAAAGGTTTTACCATAAAGACCAAGGAGCTTTCAAAACCACTCCAGGATTAATGTATGGAAAGGGACAGATCAGGGGAGTGGTCCACAAAGTTTAAAGGCATTGAATATCCCTTGGAGCACAGTCAAGTCCATCATTAAGAAGTGAAAGGTATACGGCACCATCCAGAATCTGTTTAGAGCAGGCCATCTTCCCAAATCGAGAGGAGCCTGGTAAGAAGGTAATTGATCAAAGAAGCCACCAAGAGGCCAATGACAACTCTGAATGATCTACAGCATTCCATGGCTGAGATGGGAGGAACTGTCCATGTGTCAACAATAACTGAGACTCACGAATTTGACCCCTTTGGAAGAGTGGCACAAAGAAAGCCATTTTTGAAAATGGCTCTATTAAAATCGCACTTGGAATTTGCAAAAAGATGTGGCAAAAGATTCTGTGGTCTGATGAAACAAAAGTGTAATTATTTGGCATAAATGCAAAGTGTTATGGCTGGTGCAAACCCAACACACCACATTACTCTGCTTACTCCCAATCACGGTGGTGGCAGCATCATGTTTTTCCAAGAAGCATGGGTGAATCTTGTACAATTCAGATGTGCAAACCTGGTATAGAATTACCGCAAAAGACTCACATCTGTAACTGCTGCCAAAGTTGATTCTACCAAGTATTGACTCAGTATTGAATACCTCTAACCAAGACATTTCAGATCTTTTATTTTTCATCAATCAAAAAAAATCTCCTGCCTCTTCATATTGTTGAGTATGTTGTGTAAATCATAGGGGGAAATCCCATTTAAATGCATCAAATGTCAGCTCATAACTCAACAAAATGATTAAAAGTCCAAGGGTGGTAAATACTACCTATAGACATGGCATATCTATATCTATATACACTCACCTAAATGATTATTAGGAACACCTGTTCAATTTCTCATTAATGCAATTATCTAACCAACCGATCACATGGCAGTTGCTTCAATGCATTTAGGGGTGTGGTCCTGGTCAAGACAATCTCCTGAACTCCAAACTGAATGTCTGAATGGGAAAGAAAGGTGATTTAAGCAATTTTGAGCGTGGCATGGTTGTTGGTGCCAGACGGGCCGGTCTGAGTATTTCACAATCTGCTCAGTTACTGGGATTTTCACGCACAACCATTTCTAGGGTTTACAAAGAATGGTGTGAAAAGGGAAAAACATCCAGTGTGCGGCAGTCCTGTGGGCGAAAATGCCTTGTTGATGCTAGAGGTCAGAGGAGAATGGGCCGACTGATTCAAGCTGATAGAAGAGCAACTTTGACTGAAATAACCACTCGTTACAACCGAGGTATGCAGCAAAGCATTTGTGAAGCCACAACACGTACAACCTTGAGGCGGATGGGCTACAACAGCAGAAGACCCCACCGGGTACCACTCATCTCCACTACAAATAGGAAAAAGAGGCTACAATTTGCACAAGCTCACCAAAATTGGACAGTTGAAGATTGAAAAAATGTTGCCTGGTCTGATGAGTCTCGATTTCTGTTGAGACATTCAGATGGTAGAATCAGAATTTGGCGTAAACAGAATGAGAACATGGATCCATCATGCCTTGTTACCACTGTGCAGGCTGGTGGTGGTGGTGTAATGGTGTGGGGGATGTTTTCTTGGCACACTTTAGGCCCCTTAGTGCCAATTGGGCATCGTTTAAATGCCACGGCCTACCTGAGCATTGTTTCTGACCATGTCCATCCCTTTATGACCACCATGTACCCATCCTCTGATGGCAACTTCCAGCAGGATAATGCACCATGTCACAAAGGTCGAATCATTTCAAATTGGTTTCTTGAACATGACAATGAGTTCACTGTACTAAACTGGCCCCCACAGTCACCAGATCTCAACCCAATAGAGCATCTTTGGGATGTGGTGGAATGGGAGCTTCGTGCCCTGGATGTGCATCCCACAAATCTCCATCAACTGCAAGATGCTATCCTATCAATATGGGCCAACATTTCTAAAGAATGCTTTCAGCACCTTGTTGAATCAATGCCACGTAGAATTAAGGCAGTTCTGAAGGCGAAAGGGGGTCAAACACAGTATTAGTATGGTGTTCCTAATAATCCTTTAGGTGAGTGTATTACTCTGTACCTAGAGAATGTAGCACACACACAGAGTCCTCACCTTCACTCTTCTTCTCCTCCTTCTTTATGCGTTTAAGTCTTTTCAGCATGCCCCTGAGGTCAGTGATGCCATAGGTAAATGCAATCTTTTCATAGTCCTGTGGGGCAGCAGATTTGAGAAGTTCCCACACATCCTCTTCAGGAACAGTTTCCTCTGGCTTAACTTCCCTAGTTATTAGAAATAAGAGCACAGTGTCAACGTAATTTTTATTATTATGAGATCATTTGCAACATGTTCTGAGAAACACCATTGAAAATGAGCAGTGGGGTTGTGGGGGGGGGGGCTTGAATGAGAGGGTTTTTCTTGTCTTTGTAATAAGCGCCTTATTTATAGTTCATTACTATTATTATAAGGTTGTGTCTTACAGTGGCCCTACGGTGCAGCAATAAATGCAAAATAATTTATTCTGAGTTGTTTCAAAACTATGGCCACAATCATATGATTTTGTTGTTTTTATTGCCTGTTTCTCAGTACATGTCACATTCAGGGATGGGCTATTTGTCATCTGTCTATCTAGGCCTCAATGACTAAACACAAGCTATGAAAGCTGGTAAAACAAGGGAGTGCTTCAGACGCAGTTGGAGTTTGTAAGGTTGTCACCATTAAATCATTATTACACTTTTAGTCAAATGTTGGTGGTGGTGGGTGGAGGGGAAGGAAGGTGGGCGGGGTAGAGAGACCGTGGCCAGGATGGCGTGGACATGCAAAAGGAATAACAATAAAAAAGAACGGGGAGTTATGTTTCATATTGCTGGATATTATTTCCAGTATATGTGTTAGTGGAGGGTGCTGGGATTCTGCAGTATAGCGGGAATATAGCTGTATTATTCAAGACGACTATTTAGAAATACTTTGCTAGCTCTTTCAATAATTGTGCACAATGAATATCTAACCATGGCTGAACTATTGTGAAAATGCCCATCCCTTTGTATAATTTCTCTTTTCTTTCGCTTTTGTTTTCTTTTTCTTTCTTTCTTTCTTTCTCTTTTTCTTTTTTATGACAGAGACAGAGAGTTAGAAATGCACATACTCAAAAGGCATCCCTGTCATACCAGTTAGGCAAGGGTGTTAGTGTGGGATTAGTTGTGAGAGTTATGTCAATTCAACATGTCATTGGTTAATCAGCAGATATGAATGACATTCATACATTCAACCCTTTCTCAGACATTTCCCAATGTCTGAATGTTTTGGAGTCAAACGGTGTGAAAGTTTGATTATTTAATTTAATTTTATTTTTTTCAGGCAAAGTGTTTTGTATTAAATGTTGCTTTCAAAGGTTTAATACCAAGAATGTACGTGTATATTTTAGAACTAAAAGAAAATGACTAAGTAGAGGTAACACTATTTTACAGAACCATTTATAAATGGTTTATTAACAACCTACAAATGATTTTGTATTTTTTGCAGTTCTCAGAGTGACAGAGAACAATCCATCTGCATCAAATAGAATACACAATTGATAATAAATTGATAATGCAAAGAACAGTCATTCTTTGCTCACCATTAATAAAGCATTTATAAATGGCACTTTTAAATGAAGTGTTACCAAGCTACAATAGGCCAACACTCTTGTTTAAACCTACAGCTACATTACATGCTTTTAAGACTAAGGAATCATAGTACTTACCATGAGCAAGTTCTAATCTTTTAAGTTAATAAATAACTTAATCTCTTTCTTTACTAACCTGTTCATTCTGAATGCATAGGAAGAAAAAGAGAGAAGCCCAAATAAATGTATAATTTTACTATAATTAATGTAATGTCTGTAGATGTGTGTGTGTGTGTGTATATATATATATATATATATATATATATATATGAACATACTTATTATACAAATATATGCATATTAGGTATATATACTGTACATATATACATCAAAAAAATAGAAAAGATCTTCAGTTGCAGTTGCTATTTGCAACCCCCTAGAGTTTGAAAAATAAATTAGAAATCAGCCAGGGAAACATATTTTACTTCAGGGTGAATAATGAACAGCTGCAGAATTCCACTAACTTCACAAAGAATCTTTTAGGCACAAGGTTCATATCCACATTAGGGTCATCATGGTTTCTCACCTATGTTTAAGGAGACCACTAAAGTCAAGTTCCCCTGCATCTTCTTGTCCTTCACTGCTGTTATTAACGAGAGATTAAATCCTTTTTTAATAAAAAGAAAACAGAGTGGCAGGCACTAAAGCACTACTGTACAATCATAGTAACAATGCTGAAATGGCAAGCGCAAACATGTCTTGCTAACATCAATCTATGCATTAGTGAACCTAATGCATAATTGGACTTTACACAAAGAATCTTCTGTTCGTTCACAGTGAAAAACTTGTTTGTGTAAGGATGTTAAACCTACCTCTTGTATATTACCATATGCACTGGGACAAGATGCTTCCCACTCATGGATTTTACCCGAGAACATGGGCTTTGTTGGATTGTTCGTGTGTGTGTGTGTGTGTGTGTGAAGGGCACCATGACTGCATGGTCAGCAAGTATTTTGGATAACAGCGTTCTGCTCACATTGATAGTAGGGGTCTATACATATACTGTGTCACCAAGCTGGTAGTGTAACAATGTGGTTCAAGGAGAATGACTCCAGAACCACTGGAGGGCCTGATGTCAGTCCCATGTTTCACCTCTAGGGTAGAATTGGAGCAGGGAAGCAAGAAGGCACCAACATATCTGGGTGTTGGTATAGGTAATGGTATAGGTCTCCTCTGGTCTATCAAACTAGATTACACCTACAGCTGTCTTTGTTTTATCTTGTCCTTTGTCCCAATACATCTGGTAATATAGGGTTATTTTGCATTGCTCTGGATCACATAGCTGGAAAGCTAATACAAATGTATATGTTGACCTTTGGCATTTTTCAACACATTTGTTTCATAGCTTCAAACACAGTAATGTAAGAGTGTCATTTTCTTATTTCATGTGATTGAAATAGGTCACAATAACACAAGAGTTGTTCTGAAAAGCATATTCCAGATTTTGTGTTGCATTATTATTTATTTATTTATTTATTTATTGCAACAAAAATCTTTGGTGAATTCCATAATTTTATAGTGTGGATGTTCTGATTTTGTATGGTCCATTTTGAACACTCTCAAAGTGTCCCCATAATACCCACATATTTGTGTATTTATTGTATTGAGGGCTTGAATGAATGGATTAAACTAAAACAAGAATGTTTACTTCTTAATCATTGACGAAAACTGTTGTAATTTGACAATACTAATTTTAATCTACTGTTAAATGTCTAGTAACATGTTAGTTTACACCAATGAATACTGATTTTCAACTGTACTTTGCGAGCACTAGGATATTCTGAAATCACTTAACAGGGATTGTTACCTTTCAATATGGTTATATTATAAAATGAAAATACACCTCTAGAGCAGGTACAATCCCTGTATTCCCTGCTTTTATAAATGCTTTTTGTAGTTCAACTTCCATCCCTATCATCCGATACATTTAATTTCTGTGTACTTTCAAGAAAATAACTTGATTAGGTTTTTTTTTAATGAAAAAGTGGCAAACTTCGAAATATTTAATTACAAAGAATTATAAAAAAAGATCAAATGAATCATCGGACAATACAGTTTGAACCCTTTTCTTTTGTTCTGTCACAATATTGTAACATTAACTTTACAAGAATTTGCTTTTCTGAGCACAGAATGGCTATAATTCTCAAGGCTTTCTCTGCAATAGCAATTAATTTTAGTAAGCAGAGAGCAACTATAGTTTGCTTATATTCATATTGAGTAGTTTTTGTATTAGAATTCCTATATTGTATTTTAAATATATAAAAAAAGAGCTTAATCCCAAGGGGAAACAAACAAAAAAAAAGATATGAACTTAACAAAGACCTGGATCTTAGAAAACCCTTGACCCATCTGTCAATGACAAACTCTAAACTTGAGACCTCTCAGCAGTTCTCCATTTGGCAGAAGCCTGAAGCTTCTGGCATATAGTAGAAAGCAAATCGAGAGACATTTATAATTTGCCATTGTGTGATATGTTCAGATTTTGACCTTTAAATCTGCAATAGTAAGGAATAGGATGAATGCTGGCAATTTGCCATGCATTAATAGGTGTCTATAGGTAACAGGGCAAAAGCATGATCAGCCAGTAAATGCAGCGTCTTCAGGAGGCTGAGGGGAAGAGGGATGGTCAGCAGTGCTACTGACACTGGTAAACCCAATGGAGAGGAAACTTGTCTTACTCACAGACTCAAAAAAATGAACAAATGGATTGTCAGGGAGGAATACTTGTATGCATGATAATAGCACAGTCTGGGTTTTCCCCATTTAACACTCTGAGAACACAGGGGAAAACGGTCATATTAAAAGTCCATGTGCATAGGCGGAGATAGGGAGTGACAATGATGAAGGGAGCTGTACTGTAAACATGTATATGAAAAGCAAGGACAGAGACAGGGGAGTTTGGCCACTGTGTTGTCTTTCCCAAGCAGCTCTCTCTGGACAGTGACTGTGAAAGTTTATCAGCTGCATAGGTTTTTCACCCGGAGCAATAGGCTGGTGTCAGTGTCAGGACACACCATGTCAATTTTGAGTTTCATTTAGAAGGGGTTTCAGATTTGGATACAGAAGCCTGTCTATTAGGACAACCAAAATATCTACCCATGGTAAAATGCACATTTTAGTCCTTCAGTTTAAATCTTTTATCTACATGTTCAATGTCTACATACAACTGAAATGCATCTCTTTACCTCCTCTTGAAGGCCGATCGGATATCGATAGCTTGAGAAGTTTCTCGAACCTCTGAAAAATATCAATACAATTACCTTGTTTTTGGTTTGTGTTTTTATAATGACCCAGACAAAATAGGCACTGTGAAAAATGTTAATGTCTCAGCAATAACAATAGAAGAAATGATAAAGAGCATACCTATAACTTCCAAATCGAAAGAGCAGCTGTCAAATTTGTCTTTATATGTCACTTCACATCTGTAGTTCCCTCCATAGTTCTCCTTGGCTTTGATGATTTGCATTTCAAAAGTGTGAACCTGAAAAAGAAAATCAAATATATATATCCTGTAAGGTTTTATATTGGGGCACCAAGAATGTAAACGATTTCTTCAGTGTGTACAGATTCCCATTTTTTTCAATGCAGGTTTATGGTCTTACCAGCTCCTGAATTATATAAATCTTAATGCATGCTTTATTAATCACATTAACCAGCTAATGATGGCAAAACTGGAATGAAAGAGCCAGTTATTGATTCGGCATGCCCTCTTCCTGCATAGAGCCGGCTGCAAGGATCTGATCTATGACGATGCATCAAACGCATACAATACATTTATGATACAGATTACACTCCATTGTGATATTAGCTTTTTTTTCGCCTTGCTTTTCAGGGCAAATAAATATGCCTTCTTTGTGAAGTACGCAACTTTAATGCAGTAAACGTTATCCTTAGGATGGAGAGCTCACCTTAGTGAAGCGGTCGAAGGTTTCTTTCAGCTGAAGGTGCTTTCCTGTCTTGCTGGCCAGGTCCATCCATTTACCTTTGAACCATTTGATTGTTGGTTTCCTAAGCAGGTCTTTTGCTTCAACTTTAGCTACGAAAGTGATATCTCCACCTTGGGAATAAATATCATGGAATTTGTTATTCTTATTAAGAAAACCTTTATGTACCTTTGTGTAACAAGCAATGAACCCACTGCTATGCTGTAAGGCAAGGCGATAAGCTCTCTTACGTAGAGGTCTCCTCTAAGAGAGAAGGCCGACTCACCCACAGTGATGGAGCCACTCTGAGGTTTCTCGATCAGCAAGGTGGAGCGCTGGGTGTTCTCTGGTTTGTCCAGCTCCTCTGGGGGTTGGCCCTCACCAAGGGACCACACTACTCAGCGGTTGGGGGGGAAAGAGACTAGCTGGTATGAAAAGACATACATACATACATGCATGCAAACATGGCCCCCATAACAGGCCTTCCCTCTTCTTTTTCTTCTTTTTTCCACCTCCATCTGTCCCCTCATTTCACTTCCTGAAATGAAACCCTTTTGACTACCTTAATGAGAAAGTGGGAAAAAAGGGACAAACCAGACCCATCCTGTTGATCTTTCCAAACCATGAACTATAAGAAAGGACTAAAAATGTGTTTTTATCACAGAACTAGACCGGACAAGTTAGAAGCATCCAGAAACCTTGTGACAATGTGCTGTTGATTTTGCCTTTTGATTTTTTTTAGACTCAAAAGGGGGTTTGCACACCTTTTGGAAAAACATTCCAAAAAACAAATAGTTGGAGAAAGGGAATTCTTGAGGTCTTCTTTGTCATGGTTCCTGCTGTTACCCTTCTATGTGCAGAAACCTGAATTTGGACATCATTTGGAGTATGCCACAGGGATCTAGCAAAATGAATAAAGCTACCTGAACTAAAAATCAGTACACAGTTGGACTAAAAGTTTCATTAACCCCAAAAAGATTGGTG
The DNA here is from genome assembly GCF_036373705.1 of Amia ocellicauda. Lineage (NCBI taxonomy): Eukaryota > Metazoa > Chordata > Actinopteri > Amiiformes > Amiidae > Amia > Amia ocellicauda. Next base: position 46,071,906 of record NC_089854.1, on the reverse strand, counting down.
ACCACATTTTTACTTCACAAGCCTGCTCTCTGGGTTGTTGTCCTTCTGCAAAAAATGTATAGCCCCACACCTACCGTACAATGTGCTGCTCAGAGTGTACGGAGAAAATGTTTGTGATGTATTCATTTTCACTTCCTATATGAAGAAGTGCAGCAGCTAGTTCTCCAAAAATGCTATAGCGTTCTAAAAAGCTCTATTTGCGCCAGACACAGCCCACTCTAGCATTTTCAGCAATAGTTCCTTTTCATTAAGGAATAACGTGGCTTTTAGTCCAATGAAACTGAATGCAGCCTGAGCCCATCGTGTGTTTCATTGGACCCACGTGGTGAAAATGAATAGAAACAGCTCCTTGTGTATGGTACATCGGATCCTATGTAAGGTATTTGTGGCCCTTGCAGTTGGCTGAGGCGTAGCGAGTTAGGCAGTATTACCTGAGTCTTTTCTTCCTTTGGCTGACTCAGGGATGCTATCATCTACATAAATAAAAAAATTTAAATAAATAGGCAGCATATTATGCAAAATATAATAACATCTATTGCAGTAAGCACCTGGACATACAGCAAGCACACATAAGGCACATGCTTACACAGGAGTTTGTGCTAGCAGTACCTGCCTACAGTCGGGGCTTGTAGAATTCTGAAATTCAAGGATGAATTGAAAAACCATCATACAACACTGATGCTGTGATTTGAGTACAGAGTGATAGTTCTTTTCTGATTTTTTTTGTAATGAACACTTAGTTTGGCTGTTTTTTAAGTGACATTTAATAACTGTCTGCACCTCTGAAGAAAAGGTAAGGAAATTATGTGTCCCTTTTTCTGCCTAATCCTGACATTCTTATACACTCTTGTTCCATGTTCATACTTGTGCAGCTCATGGTAAAAAGAAAAAAAGAGGGCAAGACCCAAATTCTAGATAAACCTGGTAGTCATTATACTATTTTGGCAGTGATCAAAATACAGTAGAATTATAGAAAAAGTCAAATCAATACCAGTTGGTCTAAATATCATGGCTAAAGAACGCCAACATCATGTTTTACTGGCAAAATCATTTCTTATGGATCTGGCTCTGTCAGAAATTCAGCACAACAGATCAAGAATCTATACTGACAAATGGAATGAAAACATTCTGTTTTGAAATACAGAATTCCAAAGGAAAAGTATACATATGTATAACCATACATATTTATACTTTAGTTAATTAAAAGAAATAGGAAAGAAAAGGGTATAATTATTCTTAAAGACAATAGTTAAGTTATAGAAGTAATATAATTAAAAAAAAACATTAAATATTAATACTTATACTATGCTATAACTACTGTATACTGATATTTGGCTTTGTTCTTACTGCCAAGTTAAAGTTAAAGCACTATAAACAAGAAAATACAAGTTCCAAAGATCCTTTACTATATTTCCTGCTCCTTTCTTCAAGGTCTGTACAGAACTAGTTATTTAGCACTCTAGAATCCTAGAATGAACACATAGGTCTGCTTACTAGGAAACTTATTGTTCTTTGGAAGTGTATTGGCTTCATCTGTGAAAAAAGGACATTATAAATATTAATGAACTTGAAAAATCGCAGAGCCCTAGAGATTTGCGAGTAGGTGTCTTGCTGTGAAAAGAAAAACAAAGTCCCTTGTGTCAAGCAGTGTTCCTGTGCATTGGTTTCAATAAATGCAATTTGTGGCCTGATTTCGACTTAACCTTTTGATGAAAGATTAAAAACAAAGCAGCATGGGCATATTATTTCTATATTTATTTATCTATATTTATTTACACCTTATTATAAATATAATTGTAAACTTAAATACTTTTTAGAATGTAATGGAAATGAATAATTCAAGTATGAAATCAGCATAAATCTAGATTGACAGGTGTGACATACAACTATCTTTCCATATATGAATAATTTAAAGGCCATATATATATATACACACACAGTATATATATATGTATTATGGCACATGTATACATGTCCTTAGAAGTGTCATTTATGTCCATACACACATAATATATTGTACATATAAATGAGACACACAGGCACACATTATGCATATGTTTATATTTATATCATGTATATCGTTTTATATATACATATATAAATATTATATTAGTGTATAAATCTGGCAAGCTTCTTGATCCTAACTGTAAATGGTTTGTAGTGGATCTTGTATGGCACGGGTGTGGTTGCTTTGCGTTTTTCCAAGAAACCCATTGAAACTCAAATAGAACTGTTTTCATAGATCCCTAAAATATACCAGTGAAAAGCAGGTATTCTGAGAAGGATGGCATCGAAATCCATTGATTCCAGCTTCTCCTTACTGTACATTAACTTCCAATGGAATGCATCTATAGTGGTATATAAAGATACAAGTCCAAGTACAAGTTCCCCATGTAGTTTCCAGTGCACTACTAACTGTATGAGATGGATGACAGTGACTATGAGACAGATGAGAGATGGCCCCAGTTTACCAACCTGATGGAGGCTGAGGTGATGGGGTGCTGGCCGCCAGATCATCCTCTTTATCTGCAATAAAGACGGTGATTCAGAATGGAGCTGTTGTGAAATGTAATGGTGACACCCGGCTCTTCAACCTATCACCAAACACGGGACATGAATCAGATGGCCGAACCGTGAAATGTAAGCCATGAAAGATGGTTCTGGGCAATGCATGAGACTGGATTGAGCATGAGGTTTGTGATTTTGGCTATGAATGGGTTCACACCATGATGGATGTAAGAGAAGAGGTCCCATACACTGCTTATCTATATATACCCATACAGAGTAAATATTTAATACGTAGTAGTCCGTAATCCATTAATTTATTATGTTGTAGAAATTAACCTCATTATATAATCAACCTAAATACTAAAGGGGCCAATCTTGGCATATGAAGAATGTAAGGATCAAACATTTCTACCCTGTATTAAAAATGTTTTTCCTTTTGGGTATACCATAGATGGGCAGCAATGTTATTCTCAGGAGCAGATACACATCTTATTTGTGAGATATCTAGATCCTGTGCCTTCTGACAGGACAGTGTGCACTTATTCTGGAAAAAATGTGTTTACAAGCAAGTGCTCTTCTTCCACATAGAATTATTGAGGTGTATTTTAGGCCATGTGCATTCAGTTTAGTCTCGTAAATTTGAATAAAACCAAACAGATTTATTGCTGCTGTGACATACTTAAATACAAGGGAAAAACGACGAAGTCCAAAACATTGATATTAGGAAGTCACTAATTTGCTGACTAAGGGCCGGATTAAATCAAAACTTTGACCCACCCACTAATACCAAACTACAAACCTGTACATCATAGTGGTTATATTTATGAAAGTGGCTTCTTACTAAAAATGAAGCCGCAACTGAGTAAAGTTCTGTAGTTTTCGTTTATTCCAACTTTTTCAATGCCGTAATCTTATCAATGCTGCCCAGATTGTTTTTTAATAGTATTTGTGGTATCTTATGAATACTGTTGTTATTAAATTCAAAAAATATACACTACCGTTCAAACGTTTGGGGTTTGGTGCTGTTCTTTCTTTTTCGAAAGAATAGCAAATTTTTCGTCCTTTAAAATAACATCAAATTGATCATAAATACAGTGTAGACATTGCTAATGTTGTAAATGACTATTGTAGCTGGAACAATTTGTAATGGAATATCTACATTGGCGTACAGAGGCCCATTATCAGCCCATTGCTAATCCAAGTTTATTATTTTAAAAGGCTAATTGATCACTTTTGCAATTATATTAGCACAGCTGAAAACTGAACCAAAGAACCAATAAAACTGGCCTTCTTTAGACTAGTTGAGTATCTGAAGCATCAGCAATTGTGGGTTCAATTACATGATCAAAATGGCCAGAAACAAATAACTTTCTTCTGAAACTCATCAGTCTATTCTTGTTCTGAGAAATGAAGGATATTCCATGCGAGAAATTGCCAAGAAACTGAAGATCTCATACAACGCTGTGTACTACTCCCTTCACAGAACAGCGCAAACTAGCTATAACCAGAATAGAAAGAGGAGTGGGAGGCCCTGGTGCACAACCTGAGCAAGAGGACAAATAAATTAGTGTCTAGTTTGAGAAACAGACGCCTCACAGGTCCTCGACTGGCAGCTTCATTAAATAGTACCCACAAAACACCAGTCTCAACGTCAACAGTGAAGAGGCAACTCTGGGATTTTGGCCTTCTAGGCAGCGTTGCAATGAAATGGGCAAAAGAACACAGACACTGGACAGAGGAAGATTGGAAAAAGTGTTATGTACAGACAAATCTAAGTTTGAGGTGTTCGGATCACAAAGAAGAACATTTGTGAGACGCAGGCCAAATGAAAAGATGCTGGAGGAGTGCTTGATGCCATCTGTCAAGCATGGTGGAGGCAATGTGATGGTCTGGGGGTGCTTTAGGGGTGGTAAAGTTGGAGATTTGTACAGGATAAAAGGGATCTTGGAGAAGGAAGGCTGTCACTCCATTTTGCAATGCCATGCCATACCCTGTGGATGGTGCTTGATTGGAGCCAATTTCCTCCTACAACAGGACAATTACCCAAAGCACAGCTCCAAACTATGCAAGAACTATTTAGAGAAGAAGCAGTCAGCTGGTATTCTGTCTATAATGGAGTGGCCAGCACAGTCACCGCATCTCAACCCTGTTGAGCTGTTGTGGGAGCAGCTTGACGTATGGTACGTAAGTCAAGCCAATCCAACTTGTGGGAGGTGCTTCAGGAATCATGGGGTGAAATTTCTTCAGATTACCTCAACAAATTGACAACTAGAATGCCAAAGGTCTGCAATGCTATAATTGCTGCAATTGGAGGATTCAATGACAAAGCAAAGTTTGAAGGACACAATTATTATTTCAATTAAAAATCATTATTTCTAACCTTGTCAATGACTATATTTCATTTTGCTATATTTCCTATTCAAACTCATTTCATGTATGTTTTCATGGAAAACAAGAACATTTCAAGTGACCCCAAACTTTTGAATGGTAGTGTATATAGGGTTTATAACAAGGAATACTGTGTGAAGCAAGAGAAAAAAATATCCTAGTTAAGTAGGGCATTTCAGAAAAAGCTGTAACTTCCCAGCAAAACTCTGTAATTAGCAGCTTCTGTTTTGTCAGCAGTTCGGTCGTTCTCATGCTGTTGCTCCCAAGGTCACTTAAAACCTGTTCATAGGTTTGTGTAGTTGTGCGCTGCAGCAGAGATTGCCAACTTGGTGTGTGAGACGTAACTGCTCTTGAAAATGAAAGCCAAGCCTCTGTGCTGATCTATAGTCTAAGCTGGCATGATCATGAATGATACTCAGTGATGTCCTTTGAAATGAGTGCTGGTCTATCTATGCGCAGGATGAATTTTAAGGACACCACCTCACACACAAACAGCCAAAAGATTAAACCGGTTTCAGACCTTCCGGTGGAGGGGGCGGTGTAACACCCACACCCATTTCGTCTTCCTCCTTTTCTGCAAACACAATGTGTGCTGAATAAAATAAGCCTTGAACACATTTGAAAGACAGGAAAAGGAAACCATTGTGCAGTGCTATAACGCTGCTACGATATGTCTTACTAGCTAAAGGGATTGATATATACACTTAGGTCCATAAATATGTGGACAGTGACACAATTGTCATTATTTTGGCTCTGTACGCCACCACAATTGATTTAAAACAACAAAGTGTAGACTTTCATATTTAATTTGAGTGTAGTTACATCCAAATTGGGTGAACGGTGTGGGAATTACACCCTTTTGTATATGTGGTCCCCCAATTTTAGGGGCTCAAAGGTATTTGGACAAACTAACAATCATTAATTAAATTGTGAGTTTCAATACTTTCAATCCTTTGCAGTCAATGACTGCCTGAAGTCTGGAACCCATAGACATCACCAGATGCTGGGTTTCTTCCCTGGTGATGCTCTGCCAGGCCTGTAATGCAGCTGTCTTTAGTTCCTGCTTGTTCTTGGGGTGTTTTGCCTTCCTTTCAAATCCATTGTGGTGACGTACAGAGCCAAAATGATGACAACTGTGTCACTATCCAAATATTTATGGACCTAACTATGTGTTTCTTTTTTATTATTATAAAGACTGAAAATCCTAAGTCTTCAAGATAAGAAATACAAGCCCTGGTATTCCCACGACACCCATCAGATTAATTTACTGGTATTTGCCTGTGGTTTTCCAATAGTGTAAAATAAGCACCGTGTTGTAGTGTATCTACTACACATCTGCCTACAACTAACAGAATATTATAATGTAATTTCTATGTTAAAACACATACTCAAAACAGGCCCTGCTGAGCAAGTAGCTACAATGAAGGAAATAGAAATCGGTATTATGTATAATATATGTGACACCTGCTTAAGATTTACATTTCCCGTCTTTGATGACTGCATACTTCATTTTATAGTAAAGATCATATAGATATTTCAAACTTGTGAATTTCAATAAATATAAAGTTATAGATACACCCATTCACCTAAAAACACCTTTCTGGTCAATTTCTAATTTCCTTAACAGTGGACATACAGTGAGGGAAAAAGGTATTTGATCCCCTGCTGATTTTGCCCACTGACAAAGAAATGATCAATCTATAATTTTAATGATAGGTGTATTTTAACAGTGAGAGACAAAAAAAGGAGAAGCTGGAACAAAAAAATCCAGAAAAACGCATTTCAAAAAAGTTATAAATTGATTTGCATGTTAATGAGGGAAATAAGTATTTGACTTAGTACTTGGTGGCAAAACCCTTGTTGGCAATCACAGAGGTCAGACGTTTCTTGGAGTTGGCCACCAGGTTTGCACACATCTCAGGAGGGATTTTGTCCCACTCCTCTTTGCAGATCCTCTCCAAGTCATTAAGGTTTCGAGGCTGACGTTTGGCAACTCGAACCTTCAGCTCCCTCCACAGATTTTCTATGGGATTAAGGTCTGGAGACTGGCTAGGCCACTCCAGGACCTTAATGTGCTTCTTCTTGAGCCACTCCTTTGTTGCTTTGGCTGTGTGTTTTGGGTCATTGTCATGCTGGAATACCCATCCACGACCAATTTTCAATGCCCTTGCTGAGGGAAGGAGGTTCTCACCCAAGATTTGACGGTACATGGCCCCGTCCATCGTCCCTTTGATGCGGTGCAGTTGTCCTGTCCCCTTAGCAGAAAAACACCCCCAAAGCATAATGTTTCCACCTCCATGTTTGACGGTGGGGATGGTGTTCTTGGGGTCATTCCTCCTCCTCCAAACACGGCGAGTTGAGTTGATGCCAAAGAGCTCGATTTTGGTCTCATCTGACCACAACACTTTCACCCAGGTCTCCTCTGAATCATTCAGATGTTCATTGGCAAACTTCAGACGCGTCTGTACATGTGCTTTCTTGAGCAGGGGGACCTTGCGGGCACTGCAGGATTTCAGTCCTTCACGGCGTAGTGTGTTACCAATTGTTTTCTTGGTGACTATGGTCCCAGCTGCCTTGAGATCATTAACAAGATCCTCCCGTGTAGTTCTGGACTGATTCCTCACCGTTCTCATGATCATTGAAACTCCATGAGGTGAGATCTTGCATGAAGCCCCAGACCGAGGGAGACTGACAGTTATTTTGTGTTTCTTCCATTTGTGAATAATCGGACCAACTGTTGTCACCTTCTCACCAAGCTACTTGGTGATGGTCTTGTAGCCCATTCCAGCCTTGTGTAGGTCTACAATCTTGTCCCTGACATCCTTGGACAGCTCTTTGGTCGTGGCCATGGTGGAGAGTTTAAGAGAGTGCTCCTAATCTCAGCTCGTTACCTGTATAAAAGACACCTGGGAGCTAAAAATTTTGCTGATTGATAGGGGACCAAATACTTATTTCCCTCATTAACATGCAAATCAATTTATAACTTTTTTGAAATGTGTTTTTCTGGATTTTTTTGTTGTTATTCTGTCTCTCACTGTTAAAATACACCTACCATTAAAATTATAGACTGATCATTTCTTTGTCAGTGGGCAAACGTACAAAATCAGCAGGGGATCAAATACTTTTTTCCCTCACTGTATACAGAGATAAGGAACTGGAATAGTCAATACACACATGCAAACATACCACGTAATCAATAGAAACAATCAAACAATAAATAGATATCTTTGATTAACATATAGCTAATATGTAGTGATGGACGAACACAAAGAAGGAATGGAGTTATGAAAAACAAAGTATGTACATAGAATTTACCCTCTCAAGAAAAGTGTTACACAATTGTTAGCAGATGAGCTATATCACTTACAAGAAATACATTGTGGTTTTGTTAAGACCTGATATTTCTTTAAAGACTTTCAAAGAATACTGTTTGTTACAGACACAATGAGCACATGGAGATATAAGTAGTGTGGTATTACTGCGAGTTGAACAATGAATGTTCACACTTCAGTTACAGAGATCCATTAATAATGACTTCTATAATGATGCTATTGATGGACCTCTGAGGACATGTATGTGTACAAGGAGAAAGGCTTGGTTATGTTGTTGGAATGGAAACAATGGGACTTGAGGGTGAACCGGGGGACAGACAGACAGCACCTGAGAGAGCCATATAGTCCTGCAGGCACCAAATCCTACCACTGGTTGTCCCATTGAGACAACTGAACAGACACTGTCCAAGTTGCAGGACTCGTACTACAATATGGGAAAGAAGCTACTAGAGACATCATCCCTTTAATTATTGCTGAATTTGGACATTATTGTTATGGATAAATATTGAAACTCAGTTTGGATTATGCCTACAGGGGTCAATTAGGAGCACTTTGAAATAAGAGTAGGTCACCAATAGACACATTTGCACTAAGTGTCTGACTTTATAATATTTGTAATGTCTATCCGCCAGTGCTGGAGAACTGGTTCAAAAATGTAAATGCAAAAGATGTTCCCCATGTGCAGATTAACTGCACCAAATGGTTGACAGGAGAGAGATTACATTTAATGGTATAATATCCCCCCTTGGTTAACGTACTTTATAGAAGTTTTAATTACAATGGATTTCTGTGTGAAAGTCCAGCCTGTTAAATACACACAGCATACACCATAACTGTTATGTCACTTTATGGCTTGACAAATGCTTTACTTACCAGAGGCGCTAAAAGGTGCATCGTCCTTTAGCTCTCCTACTGGCTCGGTACATCAAACACAATTCTGCGACTAAAGCTCTGCAGGCTTCAAATACTACAGTGTATGAGGTGCTGGTTAGGAGATAATACTGTACCCACAATTTTATTGAGAAAAGGTATACATATACACTTAATCAAGTATTAGTTAATTTGTTTATTGGTTGGTGCGGTTTACTGCTGTATCAAAACGTAGGCGCATGACTGTGCCATAGCATAAGAGAGACGTAAGAAAAGCCAGAGACTCAAATTGTGAAGACTATTGTGTAGAATAGAAGAAGACACCCCAAAAGCTGGCAATGAAAGAATATAGATGGTGGCCAGAACTGCATCTCGTTTTAAGACTGAAAATCATAAAAAGCTTTGAAGCAATTTTAGTTCAGTAAAAGGACATAGCCCCAAAATCACACAGACATAATCTAGTTTGCTTTGCTGTCTGTATATTCTTGTGACTGATTTATCTTTGGGAAGGTATTGAGGCTTCTGTCTCATGCCTTTATTTCAATATGTTACTGTATTCAGCCTGACAATTTGTGGAGATCCTCATCTTGCATCGTAGTTTTGACGATGAAGAAACTTGCACATCCTTGTTTCAATTGTAATATATGAGCCAAATAAACTGATGTTGTTTATGGATGGAAAATAAATGTCTATTTTGATGTTGTTTCCAACTGTGGTAGTATTTATTTCCTTTTTACACCTCATACAAACAAAGCAATGCAAACAACGTAGAAGAACAACGTCGTGCAGGTTTACATGACAATCCGTTAAGAAAAAACTTGTCACAAAACATTAAAAACAAACCAAATCTTTTATTAGTTGCAGGAGGTATGTTTTTTATTATTATTATTTTTATTCTGCATTCATGAACAGCTTTATGTAAATCCAGGACCATGGCAGTTCAGATATGGGAATAAGGCAAGGGATTAAAAATCTAAATACAGATCAAATGAAACACTCACAAAAGGAAACCACCAGGTAAAAAGAAACTCAGAGGAAGAACATGAGAGAAACACACACACACACACAAAATTACACACAACTGTAGATGGTACACTATGTGGATTAAAGGGAAGATAAAAGAAATCCGCAGACAAGACACAGATGAATCTCACTAACCTGGGGATGGGGAAATCTCAAGAGGAGGGTCACAATTCTCTGTCGCTAAGTATGCAACAAACACAGTTTGTTCGTAATTTTTTCATAATCTCAGGTTCATCTTCCTATTTAGCAGTTCGTTGGTGTTCTTACAGCCATGAGATATATAAATAATTTTCATATCATATGTACTTACTTTACATGGGCTGCAGTACAGGAAATTACTTTTTATCATGCGTGGCATCTCATAAAGATGCATACACGTATATAGCGCTGAAAGTCGAATCTGGACGCAAGAACCCAACCAACGTCTGTCAGTTGTACATTACCTGTAGCTCAGTGTAAATTATACTAATGAACAAACAAATATGAAAGTATACTAATAAACACACAAATATGTGGAAAATAATACATTACTACTACAATAGGTGCTTTTAGCTATAATTAACATTAACATAAGGATATTTTTTTGTTTCTCGCATGAAGGTGAACTTTGGAGCAGTTTGTTAATGAGGTTAATTATGTACTAAAGATGTCCAGAGAGTGTGGTCACAACCACACTCTCCAGAAAGTGTATCTTGCTTAAGACATGCTGCTTTCCAAGGTCAGGGTTAAAATAGAGGGGCCAGCTTTGACATCAGTGCCAACTGAACAAAATGCCATATCTCTTGTCACAAGGAGGTTTTGTCAGCTGTATCAACAGGCGGGGATCACCCAGCTTAAAGTCCCCTCTGTGCTTCTGACTAGAGGAATGTGAGGGTTTGTAGAGTGCAGACATGAAAGATTACAACTCTACCGCACAAAAAGTATTTGATCCCCTGGTGATTTTGTACGTTTTCCCACTGACAAAGAAATGATCAGTCTATAATTTTAATGGTAGGTGTATTTTAACAGTGAGAAACAGAATAACAACAAAAAAATCCAGAAAAACGCATTTCAAAAAAGTTATAAATTGATTTGCATGTTAATGAGGGAAATAAGTATTTGACCCCTTCGACTTAGTACTTGATGGCAAAACCCTTGTTGGCAATCACAGAGGTCAGACATTTCTTGTAGTTGGCCACCAGGTTTGCACACATCTCAGGAGGGATTTTGTCCCATTCCTCTTTGCAGATCCTCTCCAAGTCATTAAGGTTTCGAGGCTGACGTTTGGCAACTCGAACCTTCAGCTCCCTCCACAGATTTTCTATGGGATTAAGGTCTGGAGACTGGCTAGGCCACTCCAGGACCTTAATGTGCTTCTTCTTGAGCCACTCCTTTGTTGCTTTGGCTGTGTGTTTTGGGTCATTGTCATGCTGGAATACCCAACGACCCATTTTCAATGCCCTGGCTGAGGGAAGGAGGTTCTCACCCAAGATTTGACGGTACACGGCCCCGTCCATTGTCCCTTTGATGTGGTGCAGTTGTCCTGTCCCCTTAGCAGAAAAACACCCCAAAAGCACAATGTTTCCACCTCCATGTTTGACGGTGGGGATGGTGTTCTTGGGGTCATTCCTCCTCCTCCAAACACGGCGAGTTGAGTTGATGCCAAAGAGCTCGATTTTGGTCTCATCTGACCACAACACTTTCACCCAGTTCTCCTCTGAATCATTCAGATGTTCATTGGCAAACTTCAGACGGGCCTGTACATGTGCTTTCTTGAGCAGGGGGACCTTGCGGGCACTGCAGGATTTCAGTCCTTCACGGCCTAGTGTGTTACCAATTGTTTTCTAGGTGACTATGGTCCCAGCTGCCTTGAGATCATTAACAAGATCCTCCCGTGTAGTTCTGGGCTGATTCCTCACCGTTCTCATGATCATTGAAACTCCACAAGGTGAGATCTTGCATGGAGCCCCAGACCGAGGGAGACTGACAGTTATTTTGTGTTTCTTCCATTTGCGAATAATCGCGTCCCTGACATCCTTGGACAGCTCTTTGGTCTTGGCCATGGTGGAGAGTTTGGAATCTGATTGATTGATTGCTTCTGTGGACAGGTGTCTTTTATACAGGTAACGAGCTGAGATTAGGAGCACTCCCTTTAAGAGAGTGCTCCTAATCTCAGCTCGTTACCTGTATAAAAGACACCTGGGAGCCAGAAATCTTGCTGATTGATAGGGGATCAAATACTTATTTCCCTCATTAACATGCAAATCAATTTATAACTTTTTTGAAATGTGTTTTTCTGGATTTTTTTGTTGTTATTCTGTCTCTCACTGTTAAAATACACCTACCATTAAAATTATAGACTGATCATTTCTGTGTCAGTGGGCAAACGTACAAAATCAGCAGGGGATCAAATACTTTTTTCCGTCACTGTATTATAAATATATTCTAATCAATGAGTAAGAGGGAATTTCCATAAAGAAGTAAACACTTAGTTTGCTGTTAGATATGTTTTTTTTTGCCAGGAAAAATGCATGCATGCACTTATTGCTATTTATTTTCCTCATTACTCTTCCTACACTTTGTACACTAAATAGTGTGTGCATGCATGCTACTTAAACTATATGTCAGCCCATGCAAGAAGTAGACCCCCAGCAGGCCAAGGTCAAAGTGACAGGGCATCATTACATTGACCCTTTCTAGGAATAAGCAGTTTGCTCGGTGGCTGCAAAAGGCTTATGAACACAGGAAGCTTCTATCAAAGTAACACTCCAATGGCCTCGTGGAGGCGAATATACTGTGTGAAACCCAGGAGGCAGGGCAAAACAAGTATATTGGGGGGGGGGGGGTTAGAGGGGGTAGAGCTTAAACTGTTTGCCTGTTCAAACTGGCTCAGTGCTTACCTTCAGGTACGGCACTTGATTGCTCAGCATTGCCATCTGTAAAAGAAAAAAGAGGTCATGAGTTCCATTTGGTGCTGCTTCTAATTTGCAATAGTTCATTGAATATCAGTGCTGCAAAGGGTATTGAATAATATTACCTTTTTTAAATTCTCAATACAGTGCTCACATTGAACATAGGCAAAGGACTCCGCTTGGAATTCAAATTTAGTCCAAAAGACTATCATTCATAAGTGTTGGTGAAAACAAGTATAATGTATACAGAGAGCAAATGTACATGGGATAGTCCTAGGTTATAACCATCCTTCATGGGGCCATAACCACAAAGTATGGATCTTCTTGGGCCAACAGTCACCATACCTTGCCCAGTCATCATTTCTTCCTGCAATCAAGCTGCATACGAACCATTTCTAAAAACTGGGACATTAGTTATTTATAAATTAACTGACAAGCCCCCCCCCAGCCCAGAGGGCATTCAAAACACCTCCCAAATGGCAGGCAGGCAGGCAGGCCATCCCATAGGGAAGTCTACAGACAGCAGCACTATATAAGAACTTTCTGAACTTCATGCTTATGTTATATTGCCTGGAGGGAGGCAACCATTAGACCTGGGCCTTAAAATATGGACCCCCCAGAGATTTATTATCGCCTACAACGGTTTGTCATCCTGTAGGAGTTTTTGTTTTTCACTGCTCCATGTCTAATGGTTTATTTTTACATTTTGTATTAATTACTAAATTGATTGATTGATAAATTGAACAAGTCCAGTCATTTGTTTCTATTAAGTGAGGTATTCAGCGGTTTGTTAGAAATGATCCCCAAGTAAAACCACCAAATACCCTGGTTATACAATTAAATGATGGGGTTGGTTGTCCCAAGGGAAAACTGCACAGGTAAGTGTTCATCTGGGTCCGGGAACTGTAACCCTCTGACCTACAGTGTGTGGGATAATCAAATGCCAGTAAAATATGGGTCTCATGACTGAGACGGGATCAACTCCCTGTAGCTTGGAGATTGGTGGCCTATCCTTGAGGCCTAATCCTTGTTACCCTCCCCAGAGCTGCTGTTGAATCCTTACACAGTCGCAGGGTGCAGTGGAGTGTCTACAGGGCACCACTCTGACTACCACTTCGCTGCTATTTATATGCCGTCTAAATCAACAAACCCCATCTGTCACCATGCCCCGGCCCACTGCCTACTGGCCAGCGCTAGTGCTGCCAAGAGGACTTGCTGTGTTGTGTATGATTTTAATGTAACCCAACAATATAACACAAATATAGCCATCTGCTATATAAGGAGGCCTCAGCCTCCCATTAGAGAGTTGGTGTTGGAGGGTTGGGTTGTTGGTGTTGGTGGGTTGGGTGTGGGAGGGAACCTACCCAGTGTTGCCCATGTTTTGTTTGAGTATGTAAGTGACGTTTTTACACAGTGAAGACCAGGTCCAGCCTGTGTATTTTTCTTTGAGTTCTGTGTATCTTTTGTTTGGCCATCCTGCCAGTTTATTTTCTTTATTTAATAAAAGCCTGTTTTGTTTGCCTGTGATCTGTCTCCAAGCCTCCCTTACTGGCTACCCCGCCACAGTCCCCAAGACTGTATGTAAATGTACTCACTAGGGCTTTGTATATCTCTGACAGGGAAAACACAATTCAAACTGTCAAAAGAATGCGTTCGAGAAACAGAGACACCTGACTGCATACTTAGACATCCTTCACTGTATTTATTTCTGTATCGGGACAACCAGTGGTGATGTGTCAGATCGTATGTAGACAGGAAGGGAATGACATGAAGGAGTGTGTTGAAGGATGTTTCTGAACTCTGAATGAAAATGTTTAAGATCATACCATGAAAGCTAAGCTAGGTACAAAATTGATAAGGGGTATGTATGGAGCTTTCACAATATTAATTTGTCCTGTACTGCATATAAAGTCACAAGATTACTTTTTAAAAACCTGCTGCAATGTTGGGAAAACATAGTGAAACATTGAAATTGGAGGTTAAAAAAGTGGTGTTGCTGTCTCTTTCTAACCCAGTAACAGTGTAAAAGGCATTCCATAGTCCAGATTTGCTGTTTATTTTACCCACAATCTTCAGAGGGTGGGCTAGCTAATTAAGGAAAGGTGTTTATATTTTCTCTGGCTTGATCTCTCACTGTACAACTGCCACAATTAAAATAGTAACACAGTTGAGTCCAGAAAAGACAAAAAAACAATACACCACGCACATTAATTATAATAGACAATGCACACTCTCTTCACAGCTTCACTTATACTATTTTTCTGCCAAACTCCAAAGCTAACTTCATGCAGTCAAACTGAGGAAACTGTAAAGCATACCCGCACATAATAACAACAGGTGCTAAATTCATATGATGATGGCATGTCTGTATTATTTTGGTAGCAACTTTGCTGTTTTACTTTCCAATCAGGACCAACAGAGCTTGACTCCTCCTAGTTGAAATTCCAGGTACTGCAAGTCGGTTACTCAGCCTGAGTCCAAGACCAGGAATGGAGTATGAACTGCTGTGAGCAAACAAACTTTAACCAGCTGATGTCACCGGTGCTGGCGTTATATAGGGTTTGGTCTTCCTTGGATGTCCTTGTCATCTTATTTTCCATGTCACCTTGGCTTCTGTTTTGGCAGTGGCGTCTGTGAATTCTCCAGTACTGCTGGCCAGCACTGCCAGATTCTTTGGTTTATTTTGCTAATGACCCTGAAGAATAGCTTACATTACAGAACGTTGCTGGAAAACATAGCAAGGGGGGTTGGGTGTCTCTGTTGGGCACTTGTTCTCATTAAGGTAGGCAAAAATGTAACTCATTACATTGAAGCACTATTGTTTTACTGCACCAGATCAATGCTGTAATTCAACTGCATTTTGTGCTGTTCCTATAATAGCCTTAGTTTAGTTTAGTTTAGTTTAGTTTAGTTTAGTTTTTTTTATGGTGTGTGTTATTCCTTTAATTATTATTCATATTTTTAATTAACCTTCCTATATTTCACATGCCTAACCTACAAGATGTGTTAAACGTGTCTTTAAAACATTGATTACTGTAGAGAGTCACACTAGACCTGATTATTTGAAATAAATACCCATAGGCTGGGAATTGTGTGATTGATTAATGTTGCAGAGGTGTTTGGGACATGATGCCTTATGTCCTTTGATTACAAAGCTGAAATTCTTCACTCCAGTTTCCAAGACAAATGAGGCACAGACACACTTTAGTTGAGTTTTTGTTTTTTGTAATACAAAAATATAGAGAATGCTGGGTCAGGGAAGAATGAGTTATACTTCATGTAACCCAGACAGCTATTTATTGTTGTTTGAGGGAGTGTGTCAGTGTGAGAGGTGACAGGGGGGATTCGACATAGTGCTCCAGTACAGAAAAGAGGGATTTGCAGTCCTTCATAATGAACTATTACTAGCTTTAGGAATTCCTGGCTGGACCACATGGTTTGCTCAAGAAAGTCTGTGCTGTGTTTGAGCGAGTCACTGTCATGGCAAACCTATGTTGGGCTGAATCTTTACACCCTTGTTCCACTCAGCAATTACAAAGCAATGGCAGTAAATGAGGTTCCGAATTTGTTTAATATTGCAGGAGACTGTTAACAAATTTTTGGTTCTAATTGGCATAAATTCAAAAACATAAATAAATGAAGCCACAGTTCACTCTTCACAAACACTGCTTCCACATACACATTCCATCCCAGTAAAGCACAACTAGAGAAAACTGTCAAACAAGACACACCACTGTTCAAATCTGGCAGCAGTTAAACTTCAACTGCTTGCTATTCAAAAACAATGGATACCTCAGTATCAATCTATTGCCATTCAGTGAAATCCAGCCAAATTTAATTGCATCCTGAGAATCGTTTGCTTGGCACTATAGAGTGTGTATATTTTGTCTAAAGCTGTTTTAAAATATTTACATCTATATATAGTAATAATGTGTTTCCAACTCAATTTTGATATCAGCTGACAGCTACTGTACTATGCTAGCTAAATCTGATATCCTAGGTTTGTCAGTATGGCTGCGATTTAATTTCAGTTGTTGAACAGATTCATACCAGCATGCTGAAGGTGAGAGGAGGTTTTACCTGTACAACTTCCACAACAAACAGGGAAAAATCTGCAAAAAAATAAAGAAAAGGTGCATATCTTGGCCTTAGGGCCGGATTAAATCAAAATTTTGATCCACCCGCTAATAGAAAACTACAAACCTGTACATCATAGCGGTTACATTTATGATTAGAAGAACGTGACATCTTACTAAAAATGAAGCCACAACTGAGTACAGTTCTGTAGTTTTCTGTTAGCGGGTGGGTCAACATTTTGATTTAATCCGGCCCTTAATCTTTTACGCAAAGTCATTCAAGAGAAAAAGAAAGGGGGGAAACTTTGAAAGCAACGTATAATTTGGGAAGAACGACATCTGTCAAGGTCTGCAGACTGGGAACCTGTCCATTTGCTGGATGCACTATTTGTATTAATAAGCGTGATCGCTGCAACTATTTTTGGCGGCACACTTTCATCCAAGACAAATCACCATCACTCATCAGCAGGTCCCTGCAGCCGGGTAAAAGGACAGTAAAGATCACAGGCTGTCAGCAGGCATTCCTTAATGAGCCTCTGAGTGACAACTGAAATGGCAGTGCTGTGTGGAAGAAACACACAGGCAGAGAAACTATGCTCATTATCTGACCTGGCACAGAGGGCCAGTATACTGAGTCAAAAGAGTGCCTGGGTTTCCCTACCATTGTGTGATACAACAACGCATCACCAGCTAAGTGCAGCAACAATGACAATCTGACACTAACAGCTGGCTGCTATTCAGAAACACATCATATATCATTCTGTGTGTGGAGTGAAAAATGATTCTCTGTTAATAATAACAATACATAAAATCCATAAAAACAGCATATTAGAACAAGCAGGAGCACAACCGATTGTTGCCTAGAAATACATACAAACCAATTCAGCAAACCAAGCCAGAATCTCAACACCTTTAATCCATATTAATCTCTCCTAAATTACTTTGGCACCACATTGAGATAGTATTTATGTCTCAATTGAAAAGCCAACAAGCCAGTGGGAGGAAATTGAAGAAATCATCATATGCAGCAAAGATTTTCAGCGTATTCAAATTACATCAAAAACAAAACTCTCCTGCTTTTGCAGTAGAACATTTGCTGAAGAAAGAATACATAAGAGAAAGTTTGGTGCATAGGCTAACAACTTGAAGAGGAAACTAAACATAGATAAACCAGCTGCACAATTCTAAACCAAAGAAAAGGATAAACGAGTAGATCAATACAGGTTGAATTTATCTTTGAAAATAGTAATTTGTCAGGTGATGCCCATGGGTGTGTTTGTGTAGACTTCAAATACAATTACACAAATAAGATTTAGTAAATGTAACACATTCCCCCCAACTCCAGTTGACAGGAAGTAGCTGCATTCAGACATTTAAACAATGCAAATTATGCATCTTGAGTGTGCCTTTATTTTATTTTATTTGGCTTGTTTAACCCTTCCTATTCTGGCTATAATTAAAATGGGACAAACTTACCAGCTTTCTTGGTGGGCTCTGGCATTGTTAATTGTATCCCCCAAAGAGTCTGAACACTGCAAAGGCACAGTGCAAGTGGAAGCCTCAGTCCTGTGTGTTTAGATGCAGTTCAATATCAGATCAGAGGGGGAGACGAATTCCCTTCCTTTATATACAGCCAGCAAACTGACACCTCCTCTGTGTCAAAGCTCTGAAAGATGGACAAGCCTGACCTGCTCCCACATCCCCGATGGCTTTTCCTGGGATTCTTTTTTGGTCCCACAGTGTTGTGGTGGCCACTAGGGGTCTTCGCTGGGCCCTGGCAAGAGACTCATCAATTACAGAACCCAAACCTAGCTGAGAGAGATCTTTTCTAAGCTGTCTGAAAACTACTCCCTGGGAACTCCTGGTTATGCATTCTCCTTCCGGATTACCAAAATCCGCACACTGTACAGTATTCAGCTTTGGAGTGGAGGGGCTATTCCAAGACAGAAACAATTATCTCATAACTAGACTAGGCCCATACAGAGCTTTAATTTCCACAGGAAATGTAGCCCTTGTGGATGGGGGCTGCAGACAAATGTGCATTTGGACCAATGCATGCAACTTTAAGCATCATTCCCTCTTCACTCCAGTATTCAGAGCATCTACTCTCAGTGTGGAGTTTATACAGGTGGAATTTATTTTTGAAAATAAAAAAAATTGAGGTGATGCCCATGGATGTGGTTGTGTAGACTTCAAATACTATTACACAAATAAGATTCAGTGAATGTAGCACCCCCCCCCCGCCCATGAAAGTACTTTTTTGATAGTTAAAGAAAACTGTTTTTATTAAAAAGTACTTTTATCTCTCCTTTTGCCTTACGAGGTTCAATTTCACCTTCCATTTCCAAGCTACGTACAAAGAAAGATGAATCCATCAGGGTTAGGTTCTCTTTTCTTTTTTCAGATTTTCAGAAATTGGAACATGAAGGATTTCTTTCAGTGTGAAAAATCTAAAAATCTAGTGTTCAGTGGACACCTCCTCAATAGGGCTCAGTGCAATGACATCTGACAGTCCAACCCTGTGTCCTTCATCTTTTTAACTACTAGAAAACACTGACTCCTACTGTATTCTCCGTGCCAGTTTCCAGGAAAGACCTGGCCCAGATTGCATTGAAAAGGGGCAGGTTTAATACTGTGTTTACTTTTTTCCTCAAGAATTTTCTTGTTCTGATAACACTGGACAGGACTTTGTTAGTTCAGCTCTTAAATTGAAGAGCGTGGGTTGTAGATTGTCAAAGTGCTTTAGACACATATTCTTATATTAAATTATCCTCATGTTACATTAGACTTTTAATCTTGGAAAGTAACTTCAATCTTATGAACTTTAACTTTTTTAAATCTTTCATGTTTTAAAACGCAATTTTGTTTTCATTTATTTCAGCATAATAGAAATTTCAGCAACATGCAGAGTGAGTATGTGGTAGTGGAGAGTACCTGAGACATGCCCCAGAAGTTGTGGCAATGGTTTTAATCTGTTTAATCTAAGAGGAATGAGATCCAGACATGCTTGCCTAGACAGATAGGGCTGTAAATATGACAGAAATTCCAAAGTGTTGTATTTTCTACCTAAACTTAGAAAGTGATAATTTACCTTGACATTTGACCGATCTGATATGGGAAAAAAAGAGTTGTCAATAGATAGATGTCATAGCTGAATGTTTAATTAACCTTTTTTTGCATTCCAAAGAGCAATAGAGCCTTTAGTGAGAAATTACTTATTTCAAATGGTAGATAAATGAAAGAAGCAACATAAAAGTGTCAAAGTGTGCAACAAAAAAAAAAAAAAAGCAACATCAAGAACTTCAATAGATTTTGTTTTTGTTTTTCTCTTACACAGTAATTACAATATAGGAGGAAAAAAGGTTATGATTATTCTCAAAACTCCATACTGGAAAGTTCCTCTCTACACCTCTTTTGAATATATTAAATATATTAAATATATTAAATCTATCCACTCTGTATATTCATTTTTCACTCCTGTGACCATGATATGTATTTTGTATGATTGATACAGAGGCCTCTTTCTTCTAATCTTCTTAATAGATCTCTTAAGCCATTTGTGTTCCAAGCAAATATGTTTTTTGTATTGTAATATGTATTGTGGAAAATGTTTTAACTGTTTGCAACTTAAAAAAATCCATAATGTATAATGTTACATATTATGCATATGTACAATCTCTAATACAATTGCACTTTGATGACAGATATATGTAAGAACTGGACTGGCCTGTTACTCCATAACACAGAATATATGTAGGAGATGGTGTGATTGTGCAGACCAAAAAATGAATCAATCAAATGTACTAAAAAAGTAGACAGCTCTGTTAGACTTTGATGCAGTATTATGTAACTGGTTGCACAGCTGGTTTTTAAATATGTAGCCTTTATTGGTAGCAGACAAACAGGGCTCTGTAAAAGATCCTCCTAGTCCATATATAACCTCCATCAGCTCAAGTTAGAAATGCATGGCTTAAAGCATTATCATCCGGGACCGTAACAAAACAAGCGCAAAACAATTTGGAAGTGCCTTGGGTGTATGAATGATAGGGTCACTGCTTTTCTTTTAGCAATGAACTAAGCAGTGGAAATCGTCTGCGAAGGCTGGACTTGGCGCTTTGACATGGTTTGTTGTGCTGCCACCTGCTGGTAAAACAGGAGAATACACAAAAGCACTGATTAAACAGCCCTTAACATTGTGCGCATTTTAGTGCAAATTTACTCATCTTCTGTTCCTAACTGGAAATAAGCTATAGACCCTTTTTAGTTCTTTGTTTAAGTTGCAAAATATTAGTTTGTTTTTACGTGTTTAAATACAAATTTGGTTGTCCTCTCTTAATTGATTGGGACTTTTTCAAAAATACATAGTTTAGTAAAAAGACACTCAATCCGGTCTCTTTGCTGCAAATAACCTGGTTGTCCTTGGTAGAATTATTAAGTATTCCCAGTTTTGAGTGTGTTGTCATTTTTAATACATTTTTTAATGCTCTTTAAAAATGTATTATTATCATTATTATTGTTGTTATTAGTCAATATTGTTTCATTTGCAAACATGAACTGTGTTTTGCACTTCTTGGCCACTGCAGAGATCGTGGGACATTACATTTTAATCAGAAAAGTATGTGTAATACTGTCTTTTCCTCAACAAAACATTGCTTTGCCCTGAATGTTCTTGAAATAGCTCTGGCCAGGCAGTCTAAGTTTGAAAAGACAATGCATAGCAATGTAGTGATGCCATTCGTTGTGAAAAATTACATAGACATGCCAACTACATGTGTATGTATTAGCAAGAACAGGATCACTGGTAAACATAGCATGGTGTTAATTTAAAGAATTATGTACATCTTTTTATTAAATGCTTTTTTTAATGATTATTAAATTACTAAATTTAATCGACACCTTCATTTAAAGATACAAGATTCTCAAGATTTACATTTTCCTTACTTCCCCCAAACATCCACATCACACCTATTCAATTGTTTTATGCCAAATAACAGAGAAAGACTGGTCTTACCATTTGCTAACATCACTTTATTGGTTCAGTATCACATTCTTTCTGAAGAAACTAAACAGAAAGCTATCGTAGTGGTTAATCAAAGAACCATGAGGATACACGTAAAATTAGATTATGGACAGCAAAGAAAAACTTTTCAGTTGGCTATTTAAAACACTCATACCAGGGTTGAGAAATATCCTGTGAGTTGGTACCATCCCGTCATGCCCCTGTGTAAACAAATAAAGGTATGTTGTTGCACCATCTCTGAGACAAACTTCTGCCAACTGCATTCTTGAAGGCACTTTTGGGAAACATCTGTGTGTTTCAGCAGTTTATTCATTAGAACATTTGATTACATTTGTTTTTGTTTTTTCCAACCCACAGTGCAATATCCTTGGCACGCTGGGACTTGAAGCCGATCAAGGTATCATAACCATTGCATTTCATCAAAACTATTTATATCTGGAGCACATTTAGCCTCAGCGGCTGCTGAGCAGAATGCTGAAAATCTGTCAGGTGTCTGTTGTTATTGTTTTTGAAGACAATTTTCCAGAGAACAATGACACACATTCCAATCACCCATTTTAGACTACAATTTCTGTGATAAATTAATGTGATGTGATGAGTCTTCCCTGTGAAACCCATCAGTCAAGGACCTGTTTTAATTGGAGAAGTCATGTAGTAATGTGTCGTAGTGAAATAATGTGAGAAGTATGATGCTAGTTAATAAGGCAAGCCTTCAAAGTACGCTCTACTTTCACAGCTCCATTGGCATAGATTGGAAATGCCATTCATTTCTTCCACTTCATTCAACAATCCATTTTTTTTTTTTTTTTTGGATAGGCTTTGCAAATATTGGGTGGTGTTCACACTGGGAGCACCTGGCAATGTAGATCATCCTAAAGCACATTTCATCACTCCATTTAGCAGCATGGACAATTGAAAAAGCTTTTACTGTGTCTATTAATCTCAATTATATTCCACTTCCACTGGGAGAACGCTGATTGTGTTTCCAGTGCAGAAGTGTGTTGATAGTTTTCCATTGCAAAGCTGGGCTGAGGGTGTACTAACGATATTGTACTGAATGAAAAGTCCATAGTTCTAGCAGCTGCAGACATTCTTGCACAAAAAAAAGTTTGACATATCTCAAGTAGAGATGGTTCAGTGTATCTTTAGCCTGCTATGGGGTAATGCATACCAAGGTATTTGCAGTATATTTATATGAAAAGATAAACAAATACCTAAACTATTGAGTGAAATTACTTATAGTCTAGAACAGGTCCCTAGCCCTGAAAAGGGACACACTAGTAGGTTTTGTTGGTAACTTGAAATGGCCAGTGGAAACATGTTAACTGGCAAACAGTTTGTCCAGTTAAGTCATTTAGAAGATATACAAGAAAATCCAGTTGAGAAAAACATCTAGGATTGTAATTCTTTGCTTCACCCGGCAGAAATGTAGGCTATACCTCAGCTTGTTGGTAGGGGGCTCAGTTTTCTATAACATGCCCTTTTTGAATATGCTAGCAAATGGAAATGTTTGATTTACACTTTGGATAGTAAATTAAATAAATAAGGGAACACTTCAATCTTGTCCTAATCCAACACAGGTTACTAAAATCTCTGCAGTCTGCATGCCTATTAACTCCTTTAGGGATTCCTGTTCAACCACTCCTGTCTTTTTCCATTCACATCTAAAGGTTTTGCTCAGGGATTTTGTTGCTACCTGACCTTACCATTCAGTCCATTGCAAGGTATAAATAAAACCACTTGTTCGCTGTTGTAATGATGAGGTTATGTGGTCCAGCGGTGAAGGGAAAGGGCTGGTTTACCAGTGATTACTCTCTCTAACTCAGATATCCCTTACCATTTTTTTCAATCTCCTTTTGCTATGTAAAGTCAGTGTACAGAAGTCTGCCCACAACATAGTATATTTAAGTTGCTTTTGTATTACTGTTAGCAGTAGTAGTATTCCTACAGTTCGTGCAAATATGAAAATATTAATTTCCTGCTCGTAAAAACCTTGCTTTGATGTTGCTAGATTTTATGTGAGTGTAAGCTGCAAAAAGGTCAAACACATCAACAGGATTTTAATACCTGGTCTGCTATTTGATACCAGATAGAAACAGTTTGTATGTTAATACCGCAAGGGAAATGGAAGTAAAAGAACAATGAGGTGTAACTGTAAGAAACGAAAACACCCTGTGGACTGCTGGTGGGCCTGGGTGATGGGATATTAGCAGAGCTTACGGTGTTTGATTGTGTCTTTTATCTCACAATAAAGGGAAAACATGAGCCACCCCACCAAGGCCAAAATACAAACACAATGGGCCATTCTCAGATCACCGTTTCATGTTGTCATATCATTTCTAGTACAGACACTGTTTCAAGTATAAATCTGATGGCTGTCAAAATTATTGCTGGCATCTGTCCCTAGTTCAGTAATCAGTTTCAAAACTCAGTTGTCAGCTTATCCGATATCTACTTATGGGCAGAATTTAAGGTTGATCATAGGAAAAGGAAAAGTGACGAAACCTGAAAGAATTTACCAAAGTTAGATTTTTTTTGCATGTTCAATCAACAGATTGAAATATATATCTCTCCATTTTTTAATTTGATCCTTATTCCAAGGAGAAGTACACTGTGACCCTCTAAACTCTAAAGCAACTGTGCTAGAATAAATTCCTGCTCTCTTTCACCACGCTGCTGTGGGATATACCTCACAGATTTACCTAAGGATCTCTTCAAAATCCAGCAGCTATGGTTCATTGAAAGGGCATACCAAAAGTTATGTTACAGTTAAATTCTGCCTTTCTGCCAGCATGCACTGACCCGAAGGGTGTGGGTTAAAATTACCAGTAGATACCTTATCATTGCCTTGCATCGTTTTATAGCACAGTAACCCACCGTGCAATTTTGCTGGCATGCTGGGACTTGAAGCTGATCACGGTATCATTACCATTGCATTTCATCAAAACTATTTATATCTGGAACACATTTAGCCTCAATGGCTGTTGAGTAGAGTGCTGAAAATCTGTCAGGTGTCTGTTGTTGTTGTTTTCAAGACTTTTAACAATTGTCCTGAAAACAATGCAACAATTGGAGAAGTAATGTTGTAGCGAAGTCATGTGCGAAGTATATTGCTAGTTAATAGAATGGAAATATAATGTAAATTAGCACTTTTGTTTACTGACATGCCTGCAGATTTAAACCTATAAGGTAAAAAGACACAGAAAGACATTTATTAAGCCAACAGCCATCCAACACGAATATTAAAACAAAAGTATATTTTAAAAAAGGACAAAAAATATGTATATGAATATTTATAGCAAAGAAGTATAGTATTAATTACAGGAACTTGTAAGTAATGTCAATAACTGCTTTTCATTTTTGTTTAAATATTTTGTTTTGTTTTTAATATATACAGTCACCTCCACAATTACTAGCACCATTAATAAAGATGAGCCTCTTGGTGACAGTTGACAGGTGAATGTACAATCAAAATACCTTAATTGTATTAATCAATAAACATTATTTAGATTTCTGGCAGAAGCATTTGATTGGGACATGATCTGTTCCATGAATGTCTTTTTACAGTCAGAGTATTGCCCCACACTCATTCTTTCTTGTAATTTAATCACTGCCTGATTGCCACATCCAAATAGCTTCTTATGTTGATGTCTCACAGCCGAATAGATCAAAGTGATGGTGTTCAGTTGCTCCTTCAGGCCTTTACCGCAGCTCAGGAGATCCTCTGCAGTGACTTCAGGATGATCAGACTGAACTGATATGTCAGTTTCCTTTTCACTTTGGTGATCTCCCCTGTCCTGGCATAGTTCCTCAGGGCTCGGGACATTTTCTGGTAGGTCATGGTGTTTTTATTTCCTTTCCTCATGCCCCACATCTCTGCCAGCTTGTCCTTGTTCTGCGATGAAAACTGGAAGATGCCGCAAGAGGGCTGGACCCAGGATATGCAGTGGGCCATGCCAGGGTCCTCCAGCATCTCAAAGAGAAACTGGAACAGCCGGATCTTCTTTCCTGAAACAGTAAGGACTATTAGGAGAGAACATGGTAATCTATATAACAGAACGCAGTGATAAAGGAGCTCAATGTGCTCAGTGCTTGCTTTGGATCCACTGGATTGGATCAGATCTCAAAGTAATGACAACTACACAGCAGTAATCTGAATCTAATAATATGCATAGTAAGTCTCATCCAGTCCCCAAGGGCCCATGCAACGTTTTTATTCCACCTGAGCTGTTCATTAGTTAATTGAAGAAATTGTTTAATGAGTAACACCCATTTAACCCTTTCCCTCAGGTCTGAATTTGATTTCAAGAGACCTGTATATACTGCTGCATTGCATTGGGGCTCTCCTGGAACTGCTTTAAACAACTCTGATGTATTGGGTCCTACAGTGTTCAGTGACTGACGGCCCTTATGAAGTACGTCTGTAGCTCGGCAGAAATAAACATACTTTTTACAATACTGTCACTTAAGAAAGTTATTTTCCAGTCCACAGGAAAGGAGCTCATCAGGGGAGGATCAGGGACGTCCTCTGGACACTTCACGTGCTCTGGGTAGAAGAAGAAATTCTCTCCCCTCTGGACAACCAACAAATCAGTAATGTAAGTTTTCTCATAAGCCTCCTAGAACATGCCTTGGTTAATAGCTTATGCTAGATAACCTACTACTTACTACTCTTAATAATAATTAATATTTACCCGAACGTTTGTCTTCTCTACTTAAGAAAAGCATTTGAGTAGGAATATTATTACCTGTACAATCTGTTGAAAGCTTGAAAAATTTATTTTAATATTCAATCAGACTGGAGAGAGTCTCCAGGAAATTAAATAATGAAATTGGCAAACAAAGCAAACCTTTTGACTGCTGATCTCTGGAAACTGGAAACACTTTGGACTGGGGGGGTTTGAATTGGAATACCATTCCTGGCAGTGTGTCCCAAAAATCTGGTGTTCTGTAGAAAAAAGGTGAAGAGACATTCATCCGAATTGTCTGTTGAATTCAATTAACTTAATTGTTTTATATTCTCTTGAAAAGCCTCACTGTAGTACTGTTATATTATGATTTGATTATTATAATTTATTAATCAGCAGATGCCCTTATCTAGGGCAACTTACAGTTTAAACAAGAAACATTTTAAAGCATTATAAAAGTGCAGTAGTACATTCAGTGCAAAATACAAAATACGAAGCCTAGGAGAGTGCATAGAAAACTCACTTTGCTGTGTTTATGCTACCAAAATATGTTTTAATTTACCTGCATACATTACAAAAAAAGTCATTCAGACAAATTAAATGCCAGTTAAACTGATATTCACCAAGTTTAATAGAGCACCTGCAGCTGTCAACGATTACAAAGTCAAAATACATTTTATTGTTTATTGTCATTGCATTAATAACCCATAAACTTGTTAGCAGGCCACACTTTAATTGCTCTGAGCCCTGTTTATTATAATGTTGCTAAGACATGCATTAGAGTTAACTACTTTTCAGTTTTGATGTGAAAGTTTATTTGAAAATAAACTTCAGAATGCAAGTTAATAAATATTATATATAATATATAATCAGAATAGGGTAAAAACATATGTATTTAACATTTAATTTATTTTGCTGTGTAATTTATTCTTTAAAGTGCTATTAATATCATATATAATTATCATTATACTTGTTTACTTATAAGTCTTTGAAATGATGTTTGTCATGACAAGGCTTTCTGTAGAACACGTCTATTTAAATATGTCACATGATAAAAGAAGTTCAAAAAGTATTGCTTTTATTCAGTTTTCTTTGATTTAATGACAAACATATCTTATAAGCATGTTGGTGATTTTGCCACATTTTCTTGCACAACAGTAATGGCCTGTTTAATCACTCAAAACCTTACCACGTATCCAACTTTTTTCATTTTCAAGCTCCTGTTTATTATGTTCTTCTAAAAACTCCAGAATCACATCAAGATCACCTTTAATTGTATTCTGAAAAAATAATATAAAAAAGAAAGCTTTACAATTAAACATTCAAAAAGAGTCCTTGAGAGCTGCAATTGATTTTATAGTTTGGATACTTACCATAATGCCCTCCAACTTTCCAATGGAATTTCAGAAAGTGAAAATGCAGCCTTCTGGTGAATCCTGACCTGAGATGAACAAAATCGAAATGAAAGATATAATTGAATATTTAGAAGCCTGAGCCAGGAAAATCACAGGTGGAATAAAGCACATTGCAAATGTTAAATGCATCACATGCCCATGCCCAGCTAAAAGGAGCTATCTGACCTTCAACATTACTTTCTGCTCTTCGGCGATTAACTCTTTTAACTATTTTATGGATGGATGAATGAATGAATGAATTCTCTCAAGCCTAATTCTCTGTTTAACTCTGATTAACTTATTGTCACTGGTAATTTGAGAAGAAGTGTATCAAAATAAAATAAGAACATGAACAAATATAAATTACAAAAAAAAAAAAGAAAATTACCTCTCAGTCCAGTTGAGATCCCTGCAGCGAGAGACAGAGCAAAGACCTTCACTCTTTCAGGCTGAGCAACATTTCACCAGCAGAACCATTCTTCTCAGCCTTATATCAGTTTTCCTATTAACCCAAGGACAGCATCAAACAGTGCCTGCCAGTCCTCCTTATCTCCCAGCTTCTGTACCTCCAACCACAGCTTCAATAAACCCACCACAACATCCTTATTGTCGGCCCAGATAAGAAGGACGGCTGGCTGGGGGAGACCAGCAGGTGGTGCTCATTCTCAAGAAGCTGCCCATGAACACACACACACATACACACATATATACTGTATAGTATTGTTTTACTACAGTTTTTTTGGCCTGTTCCACTACTGTTGAATTAATTTTATAGCACCGCTCTAGGGGTGCAACACTGACTTCTGTTGTCCACTTGTTGACAAGTATTTCTTAGTTGGATGACCTGTTAAGGTTTGATTTGTTCCAGTCCCAGACATCATTAAGATCAGGGCAGATTGAAAGAAGAACCAAAGAAAATGCAATATCCACAAAAAAAGATGTAGACTGTATGCAATCTACTATTGATCTATCTTATCTCTCTCTATATATATCTGTCTATATATCTATCTATATATATATCTATCTATCTATCTATATATATATATATATATATATATATATATATATATATATATATATATATATATATCAGTGGTGGTGTAGTAGAACCAGCACCACACATATACTGTCATTTAAATTGACCCCAGTGTGTGGAAAGAATAATACAGATAATGAAAGAAAGTAATCAAGAGGTTACTGCGTACCTAATATCAATTCATTTATTTTTGTCTTTTACATTACATTACATTATTTGTCATTTAGCAGACGCTCTTATCCAGGGCGACTTACATTTGTACCCATTTATACAGCTTTAAAAATAGTCAACACATCTCTTAAAAAAAAAAGTATATTATTTACAACATCTATTTTATACAAAAAATATATATTCACAAGATTCAAATCTTTTGACATGATGATCCATTTCACATTAGACAACATTTGGCTTCTTGTTGACATATTTCTCTGCAGTGTTCTCATACTTCATTAACAGGGAGAAAGGGAAAATGTTCTAATTCATTATTGTTCAGTATTATCGAGTTTGTGAACCAGAAATATGTCCTACAAGACAATGTAACTCTGACGCATCTCAGACTTTGAGAGCTCTGGTATATTCAGTACTAAAATACATTTTGGAGCACAAAATAATAAAAACAAAAAAAAATCAACATGAGAAATATACATTTATTTTTTAAAGGTGCATTAATTTAACTCCTGCGTCAGAGAGAACAGTTGTTTAGAGGAACTCTGTACATGAGGTACTTCAGGATCTGACAACTTCATTAGATGCATTCGTTAACTTCATGTAAAACAAAATAAAACAACACAACCAATATATTAAATGCCCTTGAGTAATAATAAAGAGTAAAAAGTATATACAGCACCTACTAACAATTAACTGGTTTACAAAATTGTAAACAATAATTCCTAATATGTTCTGCTTATATTTCTGTTGCATATGCAAATACTAACATCTGCAATAAGAACAGATTATTCAGCTAAATGTGGAAAACAGAATGATACAGGAATGTGTACTGACTACTTATATCCTTATTTTATAGGCCTATACAATAGTGCTTAAAACCTTACTCAGATGGACTGGTGGTGCATTTCTTAACTTTATAAAAGGAAACAGTGGGCAGACGCCTACATTTTGGTGGGGTCTGCCTGGGTCAGTGGACAGTTCAAATCATACTGCACGTCACAGCTGTAGTTGTTGTAACAGTTCTGCCAATTGTCATTGCTGTAGTAACCCTGCTCTGTTGGGATGTACTGGTAGTATAGTGTCTCCCGCGCCGCTGAGGTGTGAGTGGGGTTGAGTCTCTGTAAAATGACTGGGTTGAACTGATAGGTGAGCTTCCTGCGGATTTTCAGGATCTCTCCCGTGCGGCTGTAGTTCCTCAGCGCTCTGGCCATCTTCTGGTAGGTCATGGTCTTGCGGTTGCCCTTCCTCTTGCCCCAGCGCTCGGCTAACTTCTCTTTGTTTTTGGACACGAACTGAAAGGTGCCACTGCCTTTGTCCACCCACTGAATGGAGTCCACCATGCTGGTGTCATACAGAGCTTCATGGAGGTATTCGTAGAGCCTGAGCTTTTTTCTGCCTGAATTAAGTAATGACCAACAATAAGTACAATGAAAAACCATACTTAATAAATTCAGTGAAACCAAAAAAAATCTGGGCCGGATTAAACGAGTACTTGCCCACTCTATAGCAGTTAAGGCCTATATTTATGAGCGGAACTAGAAGAAGCATGTGACAAAAATTAAAGTCGCTAACGGGATGCTTGTAAGTGTCAGTTTAATTTATTCATTAGGACAGCATTTTTTAGTCAGATTTTTTAAACAGTGCTGACTTGCAATTATAATTTTACTCACCAAATGTTCATGTCATTGTTTTATATATAAATGTTTTTATTGACTGGGATAAGAGGCCAGTTGTGAAAAACAAGTTTAAGGCTGTTGATGTTGTCCCTCAATACACTGAAGGCAACGTGATAGTTAAGGGAACATATGCTTTATGTAAAATTTTCATTGTTAAATACTTAAGGGATTATCACCTTGCCACATAATATAGCCTATCTAAATTGGTGAGGCGTGGTCTTGTTAAAGGGGACAAAAATAGGGGAAAAAGAAGCTGCAGGTCTAGATCTCAACTTCTGCCTACCTTTCCCAGGCCTTGACTGAGGGAACACAGAATAAACCAGTGGACTCTCTGGGGTGACTGGGTGTGTCAGACCTCCTTCAGGAATGGTGTGGACCCAGCCCTAGACAAATGCAAAAAAAAAAAATATATATATATATATATATATATATTGCAATAAACAAAGATTAATCGGACTGATAAAAGTAACGTACGCAAAACCTAGTGATCGCCTAATGTGCCATAATTTGTGGGGGAGATGAGAAAATTATATGCTATAATTGCTACAGAAAGTTATCAATGCTTTGGCTCAAACTTTAGTCATTGTGTGCAGGCTGAAGCTGACAGAATCGCAAAACTTGTGACCACTCGCCTACTCTTGTCCTGGGGGTGTGGGCTTGTGGTTCATCACTGGTTCTTGCACTGGCACTGAATGTACGAGTCCTATGAATTAATTTAACACAGATCCACTCTGCGTGTAATTCTTGAATCAATACAGAAGCATCATTGTGTTAGTGATACTCACCGGTAGTTCACTACAGTTGTACACTGGCATTTCAGAGACTGGGGGAGGGGAGTAGGTGAAGTTGGATCTGAGAGGTGTCTGCTGGCTTCCCAGGGTCTCATAAAACTTGTATTCTAATTGAACAAAAAAAAAACAAGCATGGTTAACCACTAGTGAGACAGAGTAAAGAGGAACTAAGTGTAATTGCTGTATTTTCCATAATTGAGAAATTCATTAAATGATTTGGAAAAACAAATGTAGTCAGGTGTTACTGACAGAGTTACATGGAGAATATAAGAGCAAAGCAATACTGTCATTTCAAAAACATCAGGTAATTTATGACCACATCCACATTTTTAAGACATGTCTTTGTGTTTGCAGTTTAACGTTCTGACCTCAGATTCCATTGCACATTGTCTCTTTCAGATTAGCTTCTTCATATTTGGTCAAGTCATATTAAGTAAATGGATTACAAATCAATGGAGAAAATATTCTGGAAGCATGGGTAATATCAAATACCTGGTGGGTACTGCTGTTGAGGACCATCTGAGTGGCGCTGTAGAACGTCAATTGCATCCTGGAAATGTTGGTTCAAAATGTCCTGGTCAAGGCAGCTCTGTCAAAAAGAACACTTTAGTACAGGATATCATGCAAGTAAATGTCACCTGTTAACAATAGTAATCATCATAATACAAATAAAAATAAATATGTAATGTAATATGTAATAATAATAAATGTGTGTGTGTATATTAATATATATGTGTGAAATATATAATTAATAATAACAACAATAATAATAAAAATGTTCAGTGAAAAACCTCCATAATAACAAATACAGGGTTCCTGTACAATAGACCAGAGTGCTGTAGTTTAATTAAATCTGACGTATAGATTTTGATTCACTTCACAAGTAAAAAATAAATACACAGTTTTATGCATATTATACCGAAATGGCTACATTAAACAGTATGGATATATGTTATTCCCACTATGCACTACAAAATATTGACAGAGCAAGTACACACAACATCCAGCACTGTTTTTTAATGTAATTAAATGGATTAAGGGTTACAGATTTACAAAATATATTACGGTAAATACATAAAACATGTTAAACTTCCGCAGTGAAGTAAATGTTAGTAAATGCTAATACTCACCATGTTTTCTACATGTACAATAAATGCAAGTGCAAATAATGTGACAATCTGTCAGCCAAAATACAAAAAATATGGATGAGCTCTTACACCTGATTTCCTTCACTTAAAACTGCCCAGATAGTGTGATCTTGGAGATAAAGAAC
This sequence comes from Amia ocellicauda, assembly GCF_036373705.1. NCBI lineage: Eukaryota > Metazoa > Chordata > Actinopteri > Amiiformes > Amiidae > Amia > Amia ocellicauda. Next base: position 46,038,772 of record NC_089854.1, on the reverse strand, counting down.
TGGGTCTATTTAAATGGAAAGTCAAAACGTCATCATTGCACAGCACTCAACATGGATTACTAAACTTCTCTTTTTGTAAATGAATTCTCCTCCCATGTTTCCTATATTAGCATAAATTATGAAGATTTGAGAATTAACATGTACGTTTTCAATCAAAGTTTGACTTTGACATTAGTTCTTCCAGAAGCATTCTGAAAGGCAAATCTCTCTCTCTCTCTCTCTCTATATATATATATATATATATATATATATATATATATATATATATTGATATTGATTGCCTATTCCATGTAAAACACCATATAACTAATCAATACATTATTTCTCTAGTGTTTTAAACCCGACCAAAAACACAACTAATATAACAGACATTGGATGTGTACAAACCTACCTTTAAATATCTCTTCTGTTAGCTTTGTCTCTCTCTTTCTCTACATGTTCACAGGGGATGTAGTTATGAAAGAAGGAGTTTCATTATATAGCTAACATTAGGGAAGTTCTAGAGGAAGGGATTTATTTATCTTAATTAAGTGAAATAACTGTTTTGGAGATATAACTATTACTAATTTATGAACAGCGTGTGCTGTACCCTCTCCCTTCTCGTCTCTTCCAAGCGACCGCTCCTGATCTTCTCCACTTCATCTCCTCCCTCCTCAACTCCTCACTCCTCTCTGGCTGTTTCCCCTCTGCATTTAAACAAGCTGCTGTCATCCCACTGCTCAAGAAACCAACCCTTGATGCCACCTGTCCTCAGAACTACCGCCCTGTCTCCCTATTCCCCTTCCTCTCAAAGACTCTCGAGCGGGCAGTCCACCGTCAGCTCTCGGACTTTCTGTCCCAACACTCACTCCTTGATCCTCTGCAATCCGACTTCCGCACAGCTCACTCCACTGAGACGGCTCTCCGGGCAGTCACTGACTCCCTCAGCTGTGCTTGGGCGGCCTCCCTCTCCTCAGTCCTCATCCTCCTTGACCTCTCTGCAGCATTTGATACCGTTGATCACTCCATCCTCCTCTCCTGCCTCGCTGACTTTGGAATCTCTGGGACTGTTCTCACCTGGTTCTCCTCCTACCTCAGTGACCGGTCCTACCAAGTGACATGGCGAGGCTCCTCATCCACCCCCCAACCTCTCCTCACAAGTGTTCCCCAAGGCTCCGTCCTGGGCCCGCTCCTGTTCTCTCTCTACACTCGCTCCCTGGGCCCCCTCATCGAATCCCATGGTTTCTCCTACCACTTCTATGCTGATGATGCCCTGTCTTTTCCCTCTTCCGACACTCTCATACCCTCTCACATCTCTTCCTGCTTGTCTGCTATTTCCACCTGGATGCACTCGCACCACCTCAAGCTCAACCTCTCCAAATCGGATCTCCTGTTTTTCCCCCACTCTTCCTCACCTTCTGCTGACCTCCCCATCTCGATCCCCTTAGAATCCACCACACTCTCTCCTTCTTCCGATAAAAATCTAGGAGTCACCCTCGATCCTTCACTCTCCTACACCCAGCACATCAACACACTGACACGCACCTGCAGATTCTTCCTGAGCAACATACGCCAGATCTATCCCTTCCTCACCGACTACTCGACTCAGTTGCTCGTCCAGTCACTGGTCCTCTCCCGTCTGGACTACAGCAACTCCCTCCTGGCTGGCCTGCCTGCATCTACTACCCGCCTGCTCCAGCTTATCCAGAACTCTGCGGCTCGTCTGATATTCTCTCTGCCCCACTTCGCACACACTACTCCACTGCTCCGCTCCCTCCACTGGCTCCCGATACCGGCATGCATTCAGTTCAAGACATTGACCCTCACCTACCGCTGTCTCGACCACACTGCACCAAGCTGCCTTCAGTCACTCGTCTCTCCATACATCCCCTCCAGACCACTGCGCTCCTCCGGTGCCAGACGACTAACTCTCCACTCTCTTACCTCCAGAGCCCGTTCCTTCTCATCCCTGCCCCCTAAATGGTGGAACGACCTGCCCACCGAAGTCAAAACAGCAGAGTCCTTGACCTCATTCTGGCACTTACTCAAGATGCATCTTTTTCGACAGTACTTGTAATATTAGTCCTTTTATCCCTGCTAGATAGCACTTCACAGTTTTATTATGCTTCTTGCGTTCTTGATTGTTTTCCTCCTTGCTCCCTTTCCTGTAGCCCTCGACCGTGACCCTACATCTTGACAGCACTTAGCTTTCACCGTCCAGGATGTGGGACCTCACTTACTGTACTTGTGTAAATTGTAAATTGGAATTTGTAAAATGTATTTTGAATTGCTATGTTTTAGTTAAATTGAATTTGTAATGATTGATGCCTTGTACTTAACTGTATTCTTGCACTTTGTATTGCACTTATGTTGTAAGTCGCCCTGGATAAGGGCGTCTGCCAAGAAATTAAAATAATAATAATAATAATAATAATAATAATAATAATAATAATAAATAATTAGCACCTGTTTGGTATAATTGTTTAATCATACACCTGACTATATGCCTACAGAATCCCTGACTTTGTTCAAGTATACCTAGAAGAATTGATGCTGTCTTGAAGGCAAAGGGTGGTCACACCAAATATGGATTTGATTTAGATTTGTCTTCTGTTCACTCACGTTGCATTTAGTTAATTGATAAATATAATCTATTAACATGCCTATTTTGAAAGCATTCTTACTTTACAGATGATTTTTGGTTAAACTAGTACAATTTTTGTTTCTGTGTGTGCTTTACATTCAATAATTACATTTTTTGTGTAAAAATAATAATTATCAAAGCATGAAAAAGGTACATTATTTAACATAACAGAAACAAAAAAGATTGCTCATAAAACTTGGTCTACAGTTACAGTGATTTATACAATGCTGTTTTGCATTAGTTAGTAATTACTATATATTTTTTTATTTCGACTTATGTATGAAAGCTGGAGTATTAGTAGACACCTGTGGCTTTATGCACTATTTAAGAGTTCATTATGAGAATCCCTTGAAGCAGAAAACTGTAATGGAACCTCCTTCCTATAAGGCATTGTTTATTTAATCTTTTCATCTCTTGGTTTAGATCAGATCATCATTGAATTTAAACTTATTGAACCTGAAAAGGGAACTTGTGGAGCCTTTCAGTTGATATTTAAAATTTATTTTACCTGTGTGTCTGAATGTACTTCTCAAAAACGTGACATTTGTATAAGACATTGTGTAAAAAAAATATTCACTGTTTTGAAACATCTATGTTATTAGTTTGCTTGTTTAGTGATGCCTGAACAACACAAACACATCCAACACAAGTTAATGACCAACCAAATATGATCAAAAAGGAAAGAAAAACATAATGTTATGTGATTATAAATGGAACAGCTTTTATTAATTTGATTTTAATAGTGATGAAAATAAGGTTTCTGCTCAAAATAGAAATGATTAACACACTTAGGTTGTGTTAGATGAAAACCGAAAGCCGAAAACCGAAAACAACGAAAAATGTGTCAAAGTATAATTAATACATTTTTTGTGTAGAATTTCAACACATTACTTCTGCCAAGTCCAAAACCAATCTAGATACTATAACCCAACTATAACAGGGTGATACAATGACAACAATGTATACATATAGCCAAAGCCTCAAATAATTTGAAGAATTACACAAATTTCCCTGAATCTTAAATTGTACTGTCACATTAGCTGTATGTTTGGAAAACGGAAATTATATAAAAGATGTGTGTGTCTGTTGTTTTTGTACACAACAGGACAGCATAAACAAGCAAAAACACCCAGAAGAAATTAAAATCCTATTCTATATTATTTATTAAGTGTAAAAGTTTATGGTCTATTCGTAGCTTTAGCTCTTAGCAGCCATTGGCCAATTAAGACATTGAAACTCCACATTTTATTTTCCAAACATCCTCAGAGGAAGTGGCTTGTGGGTTGGCAGGGAAAAATGTCTCAAGAGAGGGGATAAAAAATGTGGTTGTTATCTTTTTCAAACATAATGCGAGAACATTCTCAGTGAAATAAATCAGTATGAAATGAATGCAATGAAATAATTGAGCTGTGATATATTTTTATGCATATGTTAATTACACAGCTTTCAAGATTTCTGATCATGTTATTGGTCAAGCATCTTACCGATAAGCAAGGCAGCATTAAAAGTGAATGTGTACAATATAAGAAAATAAATAATCATTCTGATATATCATGTATCTTCAATCGATAGTTTAGATTGAAACATGAAATAAGGCCAGATTCAATTTATATGATTTATATTAAACTATTCCTGAATATTACAGAAAGTAACCATAATACTTCAGAATAATTTCTGTTAATGTCCAGCTAAATGTGAGTTCTACGAATATTGATTACATCAAATTCTCAGTATTTGAGGCACATCTCAACTGCTGCAACATCAACTGATAAAACGCATAGACATTGAAGGTTTGTGAAGACAGCCTGTTATAACACGTTTCATTGTGTGAAAGCAAAACATTATGTTGTATGATCAAGAGAATCAGAAAGGAAAAAAGTGTACTGCACAGTGTTTCTATACAAACATCAGTGACTGCATATGAAGTGTTTGGCTGTTATTTGAATTGCAGTGAATACTAAGTACAAGGAAAATTCTTTTAGTGAGAGTTGTCATCTCACACAGATGCACAGCACTGTAAACATTCCTATACTCTAACAGTTTTCCCAGTGTTCCCCTCCAGTGTGTTTCCTGTCAGAGAAACTGATAAGATATGTCTGTACTGCGTTGGCTACACTGCTGGCACCTGCCGTCTTCTTTGCAGTTGTGAAAAACACATTCTTCCCCCCAGACCATAACCACAGTGACCTGGCGTCTGTTTATAAAAGCCATCTGGGTACAACCAGAAATTGAAGGTCCCATAAATTACTGAGAGGATTTAAGATTTTCCAAAGTCAACAGCACTAATATATCAACGAGTAGGTGCCACAGCGGATCCTGTCTTGTTGCCAATTTAATTTCAAGCTTGTTGCCTGTGGTGTTATAAATGACTTCATGCAAACGTTTTTCAGTGCTAATTGGCTACTTTAATGAAGGTTTCTAAAAATGTCATCTCCAAATCATTTGCTCTGTAGTGTCCAGGGGAAATCATACTAGACTTGCATGGTAAAACTTTTCTCTTTGCCTCATGCAGTACGTAATTTATTAGCACATCCTCTCATTCAATTTCAGCAGCATTTTCAGTAGCTAGTAGCTTTTTACTGGGAGCAGCTGAGCAAAAAAACAACGACAACAAGCAGAAACATGGCCATGGAATCTCAGAGACTACAAAATAGACAGGTGTAAAAATATCTAACTGGTCATTATTAACATGTACAAACAATCTTCAAATCCTGTCACAATTGCCAATGCAAAATGTATATTTAGGGCCATCCACAGGGGAATGCAATTTAGTATAAACATCAGGATGAGTACATATTCCTAAAATGATTATTGACTGAATATATACTTAAGAATCTGAGGGTGAGGGATGGTGTGAGTGTGTGTGTGTGTGTGTGTTAGCGTCGAGATGGTGCAAAACTGTACAGAGACCGTCCCCTTTCAACTTTGTTTCAAAGACACAGTTAGGCAAATGATCTCGGCACATCTGAAGAAAAGGAGAAAATAACAGACTGTACCTGCATGATCCAGACATGGTGTTATACCTTACGCATACAATGTAATAGTAGACATTGGGAATCCCCAAATTTGCACTAGGAACTTATCCTCCCTATTTCTACCAGTCCTGCTGCAAAGTGTGCCTTTATTATCACTTAATCCCCACAGCAAAAATGTATAATCGCCTTGGTGCGTCTGTTTATTTAACATGTAGCCTATTATTAAGTTATTACTATTATTATTTATTTGGTTTTGGAAGATGCAAAGCAAAAGTATTATATTGACTGCATGCTTACATTTCACACATGTTCACTTATGTGAGGAATACAGGAACTGACATTCTGAATTGATAAAACTGTAAAATTATACCCCAGGAATTTTTAGGTAGTACCTTTCATGTATCTGTACAGACGTCAGCATAAAGCTGTACCTTTGTGGTTTACAGCTACCTTGCAAAACAAAAGCTGCACACTTCATTTAACGTACATATTCCATAACTTGCTGTAATCTTGAGACTTGCTCACCATAATACCTTATAATGTAATTGCCATTTACATCAGCAGACAGATATAAATGGGCTAGATGTCTACTTTAGGATCAAGGCCTCGATATATTTCAGTGGTTTTAGGCCCAACTGTCAGAGAGTTGCAAGATTTACATAAACAATTAAATGTTCACGCTAGGATTATCTAGGTATTTAGAAGCAATAGAAGTTTGTCAGTCACGTATCAGTCAAGTCAGACTGATAAGGTCTGCACATCAATTATGTTGATGTTATTGACTGTAAAAAAAAAAAAAAGTTATCTTTTAGTATGCAAAGTATAAGCAAACCTTTTGCGAAGAGAAAACAATGCAGGGACACTTGCGGGTGTGAATATGGATGGACAGAAATGAACCCTGGTCATTTTCTATTTGTCTTTTCCAGTAATGGTAATGCAAAGTAGCTTTTCTGCCAGAGGCAAAAGCAAAAGTGGAAACCAGAGCCTTTAGTTCACTAAATTTTACAACTGCCAGAAACAATGGAAACACTGGAGTGGCTACCAGGCCTAAAACCTATTGTTCTGTAGTGGTTCAATTGCATAATGCTATACATTTATACACAGTACCAGTAAATACCTATTAAAGGATTCATTAGTACACATTTTCTATGTTTAATGCAAATGAACTGTCCTTTTCCTAGCTATATTACATTTATTTTAAATTAATATAAAAGGCCGTGAGTAGTATCTTTCAGCTTGAATGTGCTACGATAAGGAGCATTGAACTTTCACCTAATAATGATAAAGAAAATGTGTTTGCAGGGAAAAAAAAATCATGAGAAAAACTCAGCCAATTATGTTTTGCCTAAGAGCCACTGCATAGTCATGGGAAACCTGCATGACTAAGCAAAAATGACAGGAAACAAGACATCCTTTAAGTTAATTATAAACTACTTCTTTTTTATCCTCCTTGAAACTTGCTTACCCCACCAGACTTTCCATGAGAAAGCGATCACCTTGGACAAGACTCAGCAACTTAAAAAGGCACTGAGAATGACTGCTCTGTACTCTAGAAGTCAACAACAACACAGTGGAGTATTGAAAAGCATTTGTCATAATAGGATAGATCAGGTTTATATCCCCATCGAATATTACCAAAGCACGTAAATGTAACATTTTCAAGAGGGTTTGTGAGAATGTTGTGAATATCTTATCTTGGAATGAGTTTGAGAGTGTTTTCCAAGTGCACCCTATTTATTCAAATATCCCTTCAGACACATCTGACAATCAAGTTTTCAGCATTTTAACTTTTGGAAAAAAAACAATGCACCCTTTTCGAGAATTTGGTCTGCATTCTATGGATTATGCCTAAATGGTACTCATTACTAATTAATGTCATATAAGTGGCCAGATATTTTCAATGTTTAAAAATTCTATTTGTTTCATAAACCTTTATTAATTGTTTTCAATCGAGACTATGGGATTATTTTCAAATCTATTTATTTAGAATGTAACAATGTAACAAAAAACTTTGTTTAGAGTTTGCATAAGTGACCTCAGCAAAGTGTTAAATATACATTACATTTACATGTACATAAATTCATTTAAAACAGATTTGCCTGTGTACATCCAGTCCTCATGTTTTTGTGTTCTGCTTGCCAGTAAACCAAAGGAGTTTCTGAATGAAGAACCACTTTCCTTCCTCTTCTCTGAACTTCTATTCAAATGGGACATTAATTGCCATTCGTCTACAGGAAGATATTGGTAACCATGACATGTAATCTACCTGACTCATTTCTCCATAAAAATAAAGAAGTACGATTAAACCCTATAAACAAATTGAGGGCATAATACTCAGGGCTGTAATCAGAATTGAGGTCAAGCATTAAAACATGTGCGTTGTTCATTAAAAACACAGATTTAAATGCATTATGTGCCATTTCTATTTATTTATTCATTCATTCATTTTACTTTCTCAAAATGGGCTACCACAAAGAAAGGGGAGGGAGATAAATAATGTAATGATGTTTTCTTGATTAGTGTGGAATGTGATTCCAAAGATACAGTACATTATATCAAATATGATGACAAGTATGCATCTGTACAGTCACAGAAATACTGAAAATGCAGTTCCATATGTTTTAATATAACAGAAATGTATGAATATGCAGCGGAAGTGTCTTGACACTTAGTGTTTGCACTGATCACAGAGGAGTCTCAAAGACTGACTGTGAAGTAGAGACAAGAGACAAACTATTAACACATGGATAAGATCATTGACTGACAGCTAAATCTGCAGAGTGTCTCATGCAGTAAACTGCCTAGTTACATTCAGGTTCTTACAGAAAGAGAAGAATGTGGAATTTTACTTACTTTCACATTACAATTTGTGGAAGACAATAAGTATCATATATTATTTAATACTAAAATAATATGGACATTAAATATTTGGTTATGTTCATGAACTTTAATTAACAACTAAAATGCAATATATAATAATAGCAAAATGTCCTTCTTCCTGGCTTTTGAATCGGAAAGTGAGTACTGTCTGGACTAGCACTGTTCTGTAGAATTGCAGTGCCACCTATTGAGCTTTCAGCTGTGGTGTTCAACATATTGAGTCCTAACATTACAATACACTAGCTGCCTGAGGTCCACAATTCTGAGGTTTCATATAGGCGCAGTACCTTAACTAAATCCTTTACCTATCCAACTCACTCATTTAAGTATCTTGAGCTGTAGATTGAAACCAGCAATATCCATTTTAAATTATAAAACCCCTAGACTTGAAAAATACATATTTGCTGTTATGTCTTTATTATATTTATTACATATTAAATATATAACGTATGTATCAGAGAAGACTGGATGTAAGTTAAATGTCTATAAGTCTACCAATCAGAACGAATAAGAATTAACTTTAGGTTCACATTTAGAGAAATGTGTCACAATTAATACAGGCTTTCTCTCTAAACGTAGAGGGAAGTCATCTGTGGTGCAAATAATCAAAGAGTACAAAAATAAATACATACATATATAAAAAAAATAATACACATGGGATTATCTGCCTGATTAAAACAATCACAAGTAAACAATCTATAGTTCTAACATCCCAGTACTCATGAGTGATGATTAAAAATGAAAATAAACTATTGGGCTAAAACAAATGTTCAGCTAATAATGAAATGGTTTGTTACCCAACTAAAATTCCTGTAGAACTCAGTGACTGTATAACATATTTTAACACAGATTTCTTATCTTAGATGCCTCAACATTCATTTTATAGTAAAAAGCTTTCTATAGAATCCCATGATAAGTCCTTGTGCATTAGATCCCTGATTAATTCCAACACATCCTTCAATAAAGAAAATTCTAATATTTTCTCTCACTGTTGCAAAAATGTATATGACAGGTGTAAAAATAGACAATCAAATGTAAAATTCAAATTGAGATGAAGAATTCATTGCCTACCTTTCAGATGTTTAGTCATCAGAAATACATAAAATCCTTAAACATTTCACATCAACCTTGACAGAGAGTTATGGTATTTAATTGCAGACTGGGGATCAATTTTCCTCTATAAAGTTGAAATAGGGAAAACATGCATATTTGGTCTTTTTAAATCAAATGTCTAGTATGGGAAGTTATTACATGTGAAGGGTACTTGATGCTTCCTTAGGAACACAGGGCTTAAAGTATTACTAAAACAATATTGTTGGCCGAAATGTATAGTCAGTAAATATCCAAAAGCAATGTAATTCTTATGAAGTTATACCCATAAGAGGATTTTGTATTGTTTAATATTAGTGTCTATTTTATTCAAACACATGAAGATGATGTGGACATTTACTCCTCTCAGTGTGTGGGTCTATTGAAGGTATTCTAGCAGTGTGTGTGTGTGTGTGTGGGAGGGGGGGGGGGGAAGGGACAAACAACATTTTCAGGTTGAAAGATCATGACTTAAATTAAAATAAGATTACTAGATTAGGGGACATCTGTCATCAACATAATAATAATAATAATAATAATAATAATAATAATAATAATAGTAATAATAATAAAACCACAACAACAACAGCATTACTTAAAAAAACAAAGTGAAATAATGAATTAATGGAAAAACATTATGGTGGAATATCATTATTAGTTTTTTATCAGACAATTAAGACAAAAGCAGGGTATTTCATTAAATAAATAAAAGCAGGTGTACAAAATTAACCTACAGCAATTAATCTGAATCAATACTCCTACCATTTAATAAAAACACCCAGTAACATTACATAACATAACATAAGAACATAAGTTTACAAATGAGAGGAGGACATTCGACCCATGGTGCTCATTTGGTGTCCATTAATAACTAAGTGATCCAAGGATACTTTCCAGTCTATTTTTAAATGTTCCCAAATTTTCAGCTTCAACCACATCGCTGGGGAGTTTGTTCCAGATTGTGACAACTCTCTATGTGAAGAAGTGTCTCTTGTTTTCCATCTTGAATGCCTTGAAACGCAATTTCTATTTGTGTCCCCAGGTCCATGTGTCCCTGCTAATCTGCAAAAGCTCCTCTGGTTTGATGTGGTTGATGCCTTTCATGATTTTGAAGACTTGAATCAAGTCCCCACATAGTCTCCTCTGTTCCAGGGTGAAAAGGTTCAGTTCCCTCAGTCTCTCTGAGTAGGACATTCCCTTCAGACCTGGAATAAGTCTGGTTGCTCTCCTCCGAACTGCATCTAGAGCAGCAATATCTTTCTTGAAGTGTGGAGCCCAGAACTGTACACAGTATTCCAGATGAGGTCTAACTAGAGCTTTGTACAGTCTTAACATTACTTCCCTTGTTCTAAATTCTAGATCTTTCTCATGTGTTACTTAATCTAGTTATATTCCTCCCATAGTATAATTATAGTGGACATTTGTGTTACCTGCATATAATACCTTGCACTTGTCCACATTGAGTTTCATCTGCCAGGTGTCAGCCCACAACTGAATATTATCTAAGTCCCTTTGAATAACCTGTGCTGCCGAGATTCTATCTGTTGAGCCACCTATTTTAGTATCATCTGCAAATTTGACAAGTTTGCTAACTATCCCAGAGTCCAGATCATTAATATAGATTAGAAAAAGCAAAGATCCTAGTACTGATCCCTGTAGAACTCCACTAACAACCTCACTCCAGTTAGAAGCAACTCCTCTTATCGACACCCTGTTTCCTATACATCAACCAGTTCATAATCCATCTACTTACATTACCCTGAATGCCTACAGCTTCCAATTTGAGGATCAGTCTTTGGTGTGGAACCTTATCATATGCTTTCACATGATCTACAGCTGCAGTTGCATGTTCAAAAAAATCTAATAAATTAATAAGACATGCCTTATCTAAACCCATGTTGACTATCTCCAAGAATATGGTTTTCATTAAGATGCTCCTCTATTTTCTGTCTAATAATTTTTTCCAACATTTTACAAGTAATGCAGGTGAGACTGATTGTTCTGCAATTTCCTGGCTCAGTTTTGTCCCCTTTCTTGTGGATTAGTATGTATTTGCCATCTTCTAGTCAGTTGGCACATCCCCTGTTCTAAGTGTCATTTGGAATATTTGACTTAGTACTGTTGGAAATATACCATCTGGTCCAGGTGATTTGTTGTTTTTATTTCTGCTAGTCCCTTTAGTACCTCCTCCTAATTTATCCTGATCTCTCTGGACTGATTGTTAACCTGTGGCATGTTATCTGTTTTTTCTTTTGTAAAAACCTCTGTGAAATACTCATTTAGAACATTTGCCACATCTTGTTAATTTTCGAAGATACTTCCATTTTTGCCCTTTATCTGTTTCACTTCCTCCTTTATTGTCCTCTTGCTGTTGTAGTATTCAAAAAAGCACTTTGCATTAGTTTTAGCTCCAAGAGCTATGTTTCTTTCTATTTCTCTCGTTGCTTTCCTGATCCCTTTCTTAAGGTCTCTTTGCAGTTCAACATATTCTTTGTATTTTGTTTAGTCTCAATCCCTTTTGGATGCTATATACAACATTTTCTTATTCTTGATATATTTTTTTTGCAAACTTCTAATAAACCATTTTGGTCAATGTTTTTTTGGAACAAATTCCTCCTGAGCCTCAAGTAGTATAGTCTTAAAATATAACCATCCATTTTCAACTGAATCTGTATCCAGTGTACTCCAGTCTACCTCTTCTAAGTGCCGCCTCATACCTTCAAGGTTTGCTTTTCTAAAATTATAGATCATTGTTTAGGCTTGGTCCTTGGATATGCTGTGCTTATGGCTTGTTCTCATACCTACGTTCCCAACTATTTCATTAAAATGTTGTGCGGATATATTTGATATTTTACCTATGCAGTATTTCAGTTTTTTAGTTCTACTACGGTAATAATCTCGTGTTGAAGGAAGAAAACGTCATTTCTCTGTGCGTTTACGGAAATTGTCGTATTTGTGAATGTGAAAAACACATTCCTTAATAAATATATAATGTACATATTCATTTACACGCATATTTATGATTATTAAAAACACAAAGAAAAATAAGTAATACATTTAAATAATATTACACATAGCTATGTAAACTGATGAACTGCATTAATTGCATTTGCGAATCTGATGCCTCTCAACTGACAGATAGCTCTTGTGCTGGCCAGTGACACGTCACTGAGATTCGGAGTCAGGTACCGCTGAGGAGGTTCAACACGTTCTGGGAAAAGAAAGCAACCGTTTGCAGATATGGGTAAGTGCTTTCATTAATTAAAGGTAACATTGGCTACTGTGTGGACAAAGTCATGTTACGCTGAGTTTTGTATTGAGTAACGTTTGAACCGAACCCAACCAGGAAATTAGCAGTGTTGTGTTTTTAAAGTGTTTCCTGACGACTTGGAAATATGAAATACATATAGTTAAGATTCTTTATCATTAATAATGATATGTTTGTGTATAATATTATAGTGATAAACATATGTCTACAGTTGATAGCTGTAGAAGCAGTCTGAAGAGAGTGTAGGTTACACAGTTGATTGGAGGTAAATAGATGCCTGAAGGGAAGGCCTTTATTGAAGACAAGTGGCCAGACAGGAATTCCTCTGCCTCCATGTGACTGTCGTTTTATACTGCTTCATATTGATTACATACGTTTTTATTTTACATTTCTCAAAATCACGGATTAGTTGGATAATCATTTGTTTTGATTAAGTAAATGAAAAGGAGCAACACATTCCCTAGTGAAAGATGGAGTCAAACTACTCTCGCCGTGTTTTTGGTTGGGCTAATCAGTGTTTTCGCTCAAGTCATTTATCTTACGTTTCAACAGGACAAAAATGAAACGATATACAAATACAAATATTTCAGAAGTCTTGTGTTGTGCTTGTTATAACTTAATTAATTATGAAATCGTTTATTCAAAATGTGGGCGTGGACGGTGGCACGCTAGAATGACGTCAGACGCAGTAGTTTCCACCTCGACAAGTGCATTGATTTTGAAAGAGAGTGGGATGAGGGGATTGACAGTTTTACAATGAGACTGAAGAAAGAAACGCCTGGCTAAACTGAACATGAGTTGATCTGTATTTGATTACGTAGATGACGAATCTATAGGTCAAACAGGTTTACAAATTGGTAGTTACATTTTAAAATGAGGCACTGCCCAGCTATATGGATCATGAAAACAAATCTACATTAGAAAAGTTGGTAATGGGGATTGTATTAATTGATTACCCCTCAGCATGCAAGCACCTAATTGATTGTGTTTTACTTTCCGAAGGTAATTTCTTCACCAGCTTGTTTTCCAGTCTGTTTGGGACTAGGGAGATGAGAATTTTGATTTTGGGACTAGACGGTGCTGGAAAGACGACTATTCTTTACAGGCTACAGGTCGGAGAGGTAGTTACTACAATTCCAAGTGAGTGTGTGCTTTAAAAAGTGGCATTTCTGTATCTAGTTCAGGGATAAAAGGCTGCAAGTCTTCTGTGAAATAAAATCAATATTTGTTTAAAAAATAATAATCTGAAATTCCTTGATCACAAGGAGAGAAAATGTACAACAGAGCCAAATGTTTTTATCTTCTTCTTTTCCTCTCTAGCAATTGGTTTCAATGTTGAAACTGTTACATGCAGGAATCTTAAGTTCCAAGTGTGGGACCTTGGAGGGCAGACAAGTATAAGGTAATTATTTGTTTTGTTGAACAAACAATATGGGCCACTTAAAAAGAAATTAAAAAAAAAAAATTGAAACATCTTCAGGTATTACTAATTTATCTACATGAATAAGAATATTCTTTGGCTTCAGTTATAGTAACATGCATTTGAAAGATTCTGCAATTCAATCTTTTTAATTTTTATTTTTCAACTTTATTTTGCAAAAGAGCTAAGGCAGAAGTGTGTATGTTTGTGAACATACCTCCTGATGCATTGAACCTTTTATTTGTGCTTCAGGCCTTACTGGCGCTGTTACTACTCCAACACTGATGCAGTGATTTACGTGGTGGACAGCAGTGACAGGGACAGAATGGGGATCTCCAAATCGGAGCTTGTGGCTATGCTGGAGGTAGGACCAATTATCTGAAGCAGTAATTCCCAACCCTGGTCCTGGAGGACCCCTTACCCTGCTGGTTTTTGTTCCAACCGAGCTCTCAATTACTTAATTGAACTAATTTCCTGAATCAGATTAGTTTAAACAGTAAGGTTATTAAGTATAAATAACTTATGAACTTATTAAAGAACTAACTCTTTTATTACACTATTTAAAAAGTCAAATCTAATCAGATTACTGAATTTAACACTTGAACCATCTCTGTATTTTTGTTGTTTTCCTAATGCTGGTGTTAGGTGGCTGAGAGTGAATTTATATGTATTTATAGAAACCTATGACCCTAGTGTCAGTAATGCTGTTGTGGCTGAACTCAGTCAAGCACCTGCCTGTTAAAGCATCCAACAGAGCCAGTGTCTTCTCTTTGGCCTCTTTGCTTAAAAATAACAAAAAGCTTTTCAAATGAGTGCTGCCATGTGCAACAGAGGTCTTCTTGGCCTTTGTATTTCAGTTGTGTGTTGTTCCCCTGTTACAGGAAGAAGAGCTTAAGAAAGCCATATTGGTAGTATTTGCTAACAAACAGGATATGGAACAGGCCATGACACCCACAGAAGTGGCAAACTCGCTGGGGTTACCCGCACTGAAGGACAGAAAATGGCAGATTTTCAAAACATCTGCAACAAAAGGCACTGGATTAGATGAAGCAATGGATTGGTAGGTTGTGTGTTAAAGCAGAGATTTGATACATTTAAGACTGCAAATAAGAAACACATCTTGAATGTATGTAGTTTTAGTCTTCGCTAGTGTACAAAATCTAAGGTGGGATTGGAATTTTCTTGTCAGGTTATAAAATCTTCAAATTACTTCTACTTTGCTACTTATTTTTTTTAATTGCAAATGTCTTGACACTGTTTCTTTTCTCTTTAGGCTGGTGGAAGCTCTGAAGAGCAGGCAGTAAATCTGCAGCTTTCACCCTCTTGACCATATACCCTGTGTAAATACTTCCCCTAGAGAATGAGGTGAGAGAGGTGGTGTATTCACTAACAGAAGGCAGTCATTCTCAGTCCAAGGAAGCCGGGTGAGAAATTTCACTCAATCAGTGATGGGAAATGACGAGGAACCCCTTGGGGCAGCGCCTGACAAACAAAAGGACACTTTGCTGAATCCCACATGTCTGTCTGTGACCCGAGGAAGTGGTAGTAAAGGTACCACTGCACTGCAAACACCTTTGACCTGCTCCTTTTGTTGCAGATTATGTACTGGTGTTATTTTTTTATTTATATGGATTTAGTGGTGTTTTCAGATATAGGCTGGGCTTTTTGTGTTTGTTTTATTTTTTTTCTCCCTCCCTCCTCCCGTCAGTGATGTTAAAAGACTTGCACGTCAACAGAGTCCATCTTCTGTTTGATGTTTTAGTTAGTAACTGACACTAATGTATGCGATATCTGAATTTCATATTTATTTATCAACATCTACAGCAGAGGAAGGCTTCTGTAATGTGATTGATTCACACTAAGAAATCAATAAATCATCTACAGCACTGCTGCGATTCCTCCTGATTTCAGTGCAGCTGAACAGTGAAATACATAATTGGGATTTTGTGATTAACCGTGTGTAGATTGAGAATTCTCTTTGCCTGAAACTGAAATGCAATACAGCAGAACTACCACTCTGAGCAATAACCAGACATGTTATGGTATCATCCATTTCACCAAAATGTTGCTTTGCAGTGGATAGGATTTGGTATTCAATTATTTTTACAGTGCTAAATGGAGGACTATCTAAGCAGCTTTTTCACAGATTTTCACTAGATATCACTACAGCCTTTTATTGATCCAGTTTTGCCATAGTGTTATAACCTGGCATACAGAGTTGGTCCATGTTTTATTTTTCATAACTGGTTACTATTTAGACTATATGATTTATAATACCAGCTCAGGGACATTAGAGAGATTCTTTAAGAATGACTGTTTTCACAAGTTGATTTCATAGGTTGGGTGTTGAATCTACAAATCAATCCAAATAGGGATATGTACAATGATAGGCATACAAGTAAACATTTAATTTTGCATTCATATAAAAGCTTAACTATACATTATTTACTCAAATGGACACTGATTAAAATGTTAGAAATGGATGCTATCACCATGGCACATAATTAGGTTTACACAACCTTTAAGATCAGTGAAAACCACTCCAGGAGGCATTTGAGATCACAGCTACAATGTGAAAGGATTTTCGCCCTGGGATTTTATTCTACCATTGCCAAGTCTTTCAGCCCGGTGCTTTTGTTCTTCTTAGCCTTGTACCCGGGGCGTAAAAACTCAATCTTCCTTTTCTTGGCTTCAATCTTGTTTTTGTGCTTCTTCAGTTTCTTCTTAGCAGCAACAGCCGGGTTGGCGACAGCCTGCACAAGAGAGGGAACATTTGTTTAATTATATAATACATGTGTTGTATGTTCCCTTTTTTTGCTACCGTTGTATACAAACAATCCTAATGCAAATTGGAAGGTTTCCCTAGCTGAAGGTTCTATCAAGTACTTCCTGCTTCAGTAATTTAATGGGACTTCATATGTATATACACACAGACACGTTTAAAGATCAGCGGTGGTGAACTCACCTGCATAGCTTTGTGGCGTTTACGGATGGCTCTCCTCTGGGTGGCCTGTTTCTGAACTGTGGCAAAGGCCAAAGAGAAGCTCTCCAGTCCCACCAGTTTCTTCAGGAGCTCAATGATTTCCTGGGAGAGCTTCTTCAGTGTTGGATCTGTGAAGGATCAACCACATCAAGTCACTGTGGAAGTGATATTATTACACTCCCCCCAGTGTACAGGTATATAAAACACATGGTCCAAGTCCACTCCTTTGCAATAGGTTGGAGTGCTCAGATTCTGAATCCAGTGACGATGGATTAGAAGTCATAGACAGAATGTGATGCAGCAGCCTCTGTATTTCTGGTGTGTAAATGAGCATATATTGTACACTGTGTATGACATCATATAAATCCAAGACTGTAACAGCATTCTGCATGTAGAAGAAAGAGATGCTGATGTTTGAATTCTTTTTTATGTTGCTATTTGTTTTCTTTATGTAAAAGTCCATAATCAATACTCTGCATGGCAGACAAATACAGAATATAGAGAAAAAAACAACTCTGATCTTTGTATTTTCTATCATAGATATTTCATCTTCAATGTATAATACCGTGCTCGGCGTAGGTACTGTCCAGCTCTCTGTACAGGGGTCCGATAATTGTAGTCAAGTAAGGGCTCAGCTTCTCTCTGCCAAGATCCACTGCCATAGCACCGAGGAACTTGAAAACACAAGTTCTCTGCAGGAAGAAAAACACAAAATACATAATCTCATCCCACTCTGACCTACGGCTACTAGTAAGAGTCTTCACAGTATGCAAAAACGATTTATCTATAAAATCTAAATTTAACGAATTACTAGAAAGAGGTGGAAGTAGACATATAGTGCAGGGCTTCGGAAAAGTGAGGTTAGGAGCCTGGCACACTCAGACTCACTTCCCAGAAGGGGCGGTTGATTTCCTGCTCACCTTTAAGTGAATCTTGGGTGTGTCTGCGGCCTCTCTCTTGGCCAGCACTGACAGCTTCTTCATCACCCAGAGCAGCGAGGGAGGCCGCTCCTCCTCCTGGGCCACGCCCTTGCTCTGCCCTGCTGGCTCGCTGCCCTCCTCCTCCTCCCCCTCGCCCTCAGACTCCTCTTTCTCCCCACTCTCGACACTCTCCAGTGCAGAGTCTGGAGCAAGCAGGTAGATCACCTTGGCCACAAACAGCAGATTCTTTATGACCTAGCAAAAGGAAATAGTCAAATCAAAAATCACATCCTCAGAAAATAATTCATAAATTAAAATGTAAACAGTGATATCAATTATACCCAGTGGCGTGTGGTGACTATTAATGAGGCATGCACTCAGGATGGTCAAGTCAACCCTTTCAAACATTTATAAATGGACAAGGTACCACTTGATGTAGGTGATGCCTCACAAAAAGCACTACATTGAATAGGTTTGTGCTTGGTTTATTTCAATAGGTTGTGTTTTCTAGTGCCTTGGCGAATTGAAACCAATGACTTAGTAATCAATAGAAAAATGTGGATCTGAACTAATCTTTACTATAAGCGATCTGCTTGATCCATATAACCTCACATACAGGGCAAATAAAACATGCGTTAATGAGCATCAATTTACGGAGAAGGTCAAAACGAAGAAAACATTTCACACTATCAGTAATTTACTTACTTCAGTGATTACTGAAATCAGCATGTGCATTCAAAAGTCTTACTTCCTTTTAAGTGGCATCTGTAGGTTTATTTATTTAATTGTTTTAGTGATGGTGCCTGGAATGCAGAGGGTAGGTTTTCCAGAACAGGAGTAATGTTTGCCCTTAATGTGATTCATTGAGGAACATGACGTATCTGTTCGGCCTTTAGATACTGATACTTGAACAAGTCAAACCAAATAATCCTAATTATTTACTTCTAAATGTTTTAATAAGCCACATCCAGGTTCCTGATTTATTAGAAATGCTTCTCATTGACAGTTTCCTTGGTAAAGACTTGTATAGAGAGTGAGTGTTGTGCTGGCATTTCTGAAGTTTATTAATACTAGGCCATTAAAACAAAGCCCTGCCTGTTAGGGCCCCTACCTGCTCTCCCAGTGACTGGTCCAAGAACTTCGACTGCAGCTGATGACAGAATGACAGCACCAGCTCTCTCATCTGTGAGGGGAAAACGAACATGGTGGTCATGCTACCTGGATACTATCCAAAGAAATGCAATTAAGAGGAGGTCTAATATTTCCAGCATGGGTTATTTAACCATTGGTGTAGGATTTTAATATAACCCAAGACCCTACAGAGCGAGTACCTGATGAGCCGCAGAAGACAACCATACTTCACTGTGGTTTCATTATGCATTCTGTACGTACAGGGGGGAAAGCAGCACGAGCCGAGGGTCGTGGGTTTAATCCCAGGTGGGGGATAGTTTTTAGTTTAACTCTAAACAAGTGTTCCCATCGCTTCTTTGCAATCTGCTTGTTGGCCGCTACCTTTTTGTCCAGGTTATCAAGTAAAAACATGGTGGCTATGGGGTCACATGTGACTGTCTTCGAGTCGGGGTCTTGGCTGCTCCTCCATTTGCTCAGCACCTCCTCCTGCTTGTGGGCAGCAAACAGCAGGCCGAAAATCTGTGACGCGGTCAGCCACACCCAGGAGTGAGGATACCACAGGTGGGAATGGATGTGGCCTGCAAAAAACAATGCACACACAAAATGTGAAGACCTATATGGATTTGACTTCAGGTGTGATATTTGTGTCAACACAGGCTGAATTTCTGAATAATATGTTGTACTGCAATGCATGCGAATGTGCAGATTCATTCAAGGCTTGGTCTTTCAGAGGGTAACTTACTCCAGATTTTGCTGAGGGTGGCTGCAGGCTTGGAGAGCTGAAGGAAGTTGCATTCTTTGATCAGTTTTGTAACCAGCGTCAAAAAGCTGAACAGCAGCCTGTCAGCAGCTTTCTCGTCCGCTTCTTCTTCAATCTAAGACAAATGGCAAACGCATCTGTTAGTCTCTATCTACTGAACCCTCAAGCTTGTGAACCTAAAGGTCAATCTAATTTAAAAGCAGGCTGAGAGAAGGACTGTCTTGTCCAGTGATCTACCTAATGCTGAAAGACTGAAGATGTGTAACAAACACAACATTTCCCTCCAAACTGCATGTCATGGTCCTCATTCACTATACAGTTTGAAATGTTCCTTGTGTAAACTGTCACCTAGGATAAGGGCGTCTGCTAAAAATGTATTCAGACTTTATAAGTAGAGTCCCACAAAAAAAAAAGAAAAAGAAAACCACCTGCTAGGTATGTACAGAACAAAACTTACTTTTTTTTTTTTTTTTTTTTACTTTTTGTTTCAACTTCAATTAAGCAAGACTTACCAAAAATACTTCTTAATTTGAAAAAATATTCACTGAGAATATTTTGTTTAGGTAGTAATGAAGAACATTTATTATTTAATAACTAACTGAACTTTTCCATAAATAAGCATTATTCAGGAAACTCAAAAAATACATATAAACAGTTTCTCGACGTTGGTTGCTGATATAACTTACATCTTCAAAGTTGGAGGGGTTGATCTGACTTTCAATCACCAGCAGCACAGTTTCCAGCCGCCTGCCAAACTGCACCCCTTCCACCTCCACAAAGAGACCGCAGGCCTGTGCTCCCAGCCGCCGGTGAGACATCTGCAATGCAGCATGGAATACCGTTATGGATTTGCTACACAGGCGTCAGGTGCATGAATACAGGATTTCCTAACTCTCACAGTGGCACACTGCAGTTAAATGGCCATGTAGGCTTGTACCTTAGAGTCGGTGAGCCAGGCGTTCACCAACGCAAACATGCTATCCTGATGTTCCAAGTTCAGTTTCCTGAGCAGAGATTTGATCGCGAGGGCTGCCATCTTCTTGCACTTTGACGAGTCGTCGTTCACCATCATCAGAGCGAGAGGAACAAAGAACAGGCTGCAGTGCTGATGCAGTAAAGCCTAATAAAGAAACATAAGAACATAAATTGTGATAAGGATGACCTTTCAGATGTTATGCATAAAAAAGTTTCAGTTGTTTGAGTTGATGAAAGTATACAATTCTAATTTCACGCCTTTATACCTGTGAATTTTGGAAGGCAATGACATTTAGACAAAAAGTGCAATAACTGAAAATGGGAGGGTTTTTCTAATTAATGTTTCTATGTTAACTGTTTTACCTGAGGAAATGTCTGAAAGATGTAGGCCATCATTTCAAGAGCGGACTCTCTTCCAGTTTCATATTCGTAACTGTAAGCGAGAAGACATTTTGTAAACAGAAGCGTAGGTCAGGATACATACAGTTCTGATGGCAGGAGGTTGCAGACATTTGATAAACTGCACATTTAGTTTTACACAACTTAATTGAAGCTGGGTTTGGCTAGATATCCTAGTAAGAGCTACTATACCAGTCTGTCCACAGTCCAGGGTATTCATTGTTAACCGGTTATACAGGAAAGAGAGAAAGACTTTCTAAATTGTAGGAGTTGGCTTCGTCTCAGAGGAATTCTTGCAAATGCCATGTTTTTCTCTTCACTTCTGTTGTACTTGTTTGAATGGGGAAAAAAACTGTTAAAATAAAAGAGGCTGCACACAAGGTGTACCTTAGTTGTGAAACTATGAAATCCAGGTGATATCTCAGCTTCTTCCCCAAGGGATAATCCAGAATGTATTTGAGGTAAATCTGTATTTCAAAAACAAGAGGAAAATGTAATTGGCAGATTTTAGCAAATTAAATAGAATTATTCCCCCCCATATATATTTACACTGTCTAGTCATAAATGTATCCTCTACCCAAGAAATGAAATGAAATACAATTATAAACCAAAAAATGAAAAACGTCCACAAACCTGTCGACACTGAACTCTGATCTGATCGTTCTGACCGGTTATGGAAAACTTGGCCACTTTTTTCATCACATCTTCTATTTCTGGAACAATCAGCTTCCTGTATAAAATAGCCTAGAAGACAACACTTTATTATATTAGTTGTTTAAGAGGTTAACATAATCTTTTGTTTCACAAATCACCACCATCTTAACTTTGACCACTCCTTGTTTAAAAACTAAATTAACTTGTTGCTACTGTATATTTTTGCAATGTCATGGTTTTCAAGAAGGAAACTACAAAGACTAAGAGCAACCCATTTGACCCGGTTACCTTCAGCAGGCCAAATGCAGTAGCTTGTCTAGAGTGGTCGTAGATATCTTCCTCAGCGTATCCCAGCAACACTTGCAGCTGTTTGTCTGAGATTCTGTGTTTCTTCATACTCTTCACTAGGATGGTGATGGACTGAAAGAAAGAAAATGTGCCCTTGAATGCATGAATAAATAACATTAACATTAAGTTGGGTGAAAAAGCAGGAAGAAACTATCACTGCTGGTATAATATAGTATAGTTGGAATGTTATGGGCCACATTTAATTAAGATTATCTTTGTATCTGACTGCATTCACCTAAAAAAAAAAACAAAAAAAACAGTGCTTCTATCACATAACTTACCTTGAAGCAGTTGACCACCAGATGAAAGTTTTCCCCTCTGGCTGCACCGGCCTTGGCGTAATCCTTCAGCAGGACAAAGAGTTGCTTTGTCAGCTGCTCAGCATGCTTCTCGATGGCAGGAAGGGGGAACTTCAGGATCCAGGTGAAAGACTGCAAGGCTTCTGTGATCACCTGCCACAAACCAGGATATTTCAAGGTTACATTGGATTTTTTCAGTGACTTATGCCTACTGCCATCAATGTAACGTATCAAGGGTGGCTTGCTGAAGACTACCTGTTCTAAAAGCCTCTTCTTATTGTATCTTTAGTCTTAACCCTTTAAAATGAACAAGTGTGATATTGAACATTTCCAAGGTTGTAGCATGAATAAATAGGGAGGACATTTAACTGGAAGGATAAGGTGAGGAATATACTGCAGCTGAAAAGCTCTCCCAGTACTCAACCAACACGTGAGCTGACAGTGCGTGCTTCAAGATTGAGGACTGAATAGCCTTCCGTTGCAGGGGAGAACCGCTAAAGCTGAAGAGCACCTTCACATGCATGGAGTTGAGACAGTCCATGAGGAGCTGCACAAAGGGATCCAGCATCTCCAGCACGTCTCTCTCGGAAGAATTCACTTTGGATCTCTTCAGACTCATGTGAAGGAGCTGGCGAAAAATAAGAGCATGATAAGAGACCCACGGCAATTTGCATTTAAACGCAGACACTGAAATATCAAATTCAGTGTCAGCGTTTGCAAACAAATAAAACAGTTTGCATCACAAAAATACAGTATGAATTTTTCAACCAACAGGCCTACTGATGGGGTCCTTCTCTTTTTAAGTAGATGAATAATGATCTTTCCATAACTTCAGATACACAAAACCCATGTCTGCCATGCCAAAGATGTGTAGTTTTATTTCACATACTAAATAGAACAACTAAACCCTGTAGCTCTGTGTATTTTTCAACGTCTCGGGCAGCGAGGAAACCAGGAATTCTAAAGTCAGAATTCTGTGTTTAAGGTAACATGTTGATTTTGATACGCCGGTTCAAGGTTTTTATTTTCTCTGCAAACAATCATCAATTGGTTTCATGATTCCAGTGACAGATGACCTACCCTGAGTCCAGTGTTCACTAGGATGTGCATGTTTGTCTTGCTGCTGACCGGCACCTTCAGTCCTCCTCTCTTGGGGGTGGGGGGGAGGAGGAGGCAGCTTGGGGGGGGCAGCCTGGGGTCTGGAGGAGGCTTCAATTCCAGCTTTTCCCTGCAAGATTCACCAGCCCCAGAAAAAGATGAAAACTCTCATCAGCCTTTACTGACGAGCACCTTCTCAAAAATCCTTAGAAAGTGTGTGTGTTAGTTCTATTGTACCTTGTTTTACATACACTCTTGTTTCTCAAAGCCACTTCTGGGGCATAGCTATCTGATAACACTGCAATTAGGACAATGACAAAAAACACAAAACTGCTTGTGTGACAGTATATACACTCACCTAAAGGATAATTAGGAACACCATACTAATACTGTGTTTGACCCCCTTTCGCCTTCAGAACTGCCTTAATTCTACGTGGCATTGATTCAACAAGGTGCTGAAAGCATTCTTTAGAAATGTTGGCCCATATTGATAGGATAGCATCTTGCAGTTGATGGAGATTTGTGGGATGCACATCCAGGGCACGAAGCTCCCGTTCCACCACATCCCAAAGATGCTCTATTGGGTTGAGATCTGGTGACTGTGGGGGCCAGTTTAGTACAGTGAACTCATTGTCATGTTCAAGAAACCAATTTGAAATGATTCGACCTTTGTGACATGGTGCATTATCCTGCTGGAAGTAGCCATCAGAGGATGGGTACATGGTGGTCATAAAGGGATGGACATGGTCAGAAACAATGCTCAGGTAGGCCGTGGCATTTAAACGATAAGGCAATAAGGGGCCTAAAGTGTGCCAAGAAAACATCCCCCACACCATTACACCACCACCACCAGCCTGCACAGTGGTAACAAGGCATGATGGATCCAAGTTCTCATTCTGTTTACGCCAAATTCTGACTCTACCATCTGAAGGTCTCAACAGAAATCGAGACTCATCAGACCAGGCAACATTTTTCCAGTCTTCAACTGTCCAATTTTGGTGAGCAAATTGTAGCCTCTTTTTCCTATTTGTAGTGGAGATGAGTGGTACCCGGTGGGGTCTTCTGCTGTTGTAGCCCATCCGCCTCAAGGTTGTACGTGTTGTGGCTTCACAAATGCTTTGCTGCATACCTCGGTTGTAACGAGTGGTTATTTCTGTCAAAGTTGCTCTTCTATCAGCTTGAATCAGTCGGCCCATTCTCCTCTGACCTCTAGCATCAACAAGGCATTTTCGCCCACAGGACTGCCGCATACTGGATGTTTTTCCCTTTTCACACCATTCTTTGTAAACCCTAGAAATGGTTGTGTGTGAAAATCCCAGTAACTGAGCAGATTGTGAAATACTCAGACCGCCCCGTCTGGCACCAACAACCATGCCACGCTCAAAATTGCTTAAATCACCTTTCTTTCCCATTCAGACATTCAGTTTGGAGTTCATGAGATTGTCTTGACCAGGACCACACCCCTAAATGCATTGAAGCAACTGCCATGTGATTAGTTGGTTAGATAATTGCATTAATGAGAAATTGAACAGGTGTTCCTAATAATCCTTTAGGTGAGTGTATTTGTTTGGTAACTGTAAGTTTGCACTGTATTATGTAAATTGGAATTTGTAATGTTGTATGCCTTGAAATGCACTGTATTCTTGCACTTTGTACTGCGCTTATATTTTGAAAGTCACCCTGGATAAGGGCGTCTTCCAAGAAATAAATAATAATAATAATAATAATAATAATAATAATAAAAAGTTGCCCTGAGTAATGGTGTCCACTAAGCAGTTCTGTTCTTGGTCTTTGTCTTGGGATGAGTGTCTCGCAGAAGGGTGCCTTACTTGTTTTTCTCGGTCAGCAGTGGCAGGCTCTCGCTGACCAGGCCGTGGCTCAGGAGCAGAGTAGCCTGGGCCGTCAGGGCCGGGTTGAGCAGCAGCCCGGCAACCACTCGCCGCAACACCTCGTTGACCTTGCGCGAGATCTTCAGACTGTTGGTGTTTTCCAGGACCTGCAGGCAGGGACACAGAACAAGACTTTGGAGGTGCAACTACATACATCTTACATTCTTCACTGAGTTACAATGGCCTTGTTTTCATTCTGGTAAGTAAGTCATCATGATGGTAGAAGTAGGGACTTATTTAAGGTAGTCATGGCTGATTGCACTTTTAAATTGTCTGATACAGTAGATTAGACCATGATGAATTTCTTGATTGTGTTTTTAGGGGTCTAACCCGAAAGCAATAAAAATAAGTGCTTGTGTTAAAATAAGTGCTCCCTCACCATCTCTATAATAACGCCAGTAGTCTGACCTACCTCTTTCAAGGGCAGAATGAGCTGTGTAACCTGATCCTTCCCAGAAAACTGAGCCAGTATTTCATAGGAATCGAAGCTCTTGCTCCTGCGCGCCTCCATCACCTTGGAGACGATACCTTTCACTTCCTTCTCCTCAGCCACACTGCCAAACAGCTCGCTGTGGAAGATCTGAGGGGCCACAAGAGTCAAAACAGTGAGTCAATCTAAATCGATGATTCTCTCAGTTAATGCCTATTCCCATCCAGCCATTTTTGTGCTACATAATATCGATGACAAATAACGATCAGGACAAAAAACGGACAGACTGAAGATTTATTTCCCTCTTCCTTGACATATCCTACCTCAACAAACCACTGTCACTTTCAGAAGCGGTAAAATACAGGAAATGATTAAGGTGGGCCCTAGAACAGTGTCAGAGATTTACACAGATGTTAAATAAATTCAGTAAGGCCTTATTTTGACTGAGAATCTGACCTGTACAAGGGTGTCCATACAGGGGTCCAGATCCCCACTCTTTAGGGAGCCACTGAGGGTCTTCAGCAGCTGATACACTGTGAAGGTGAGGACGTGAACCTGCAATCAACACAACACCGGATTAACCTATGACCTGGAAGTGCAAGGTCATACGTTGACAGCGAGCTCCATCACCACCAATCATTTGACTGTGAGATGAATGTGCGTTACCTGATAGCCCTTGACTAAGACAGTATGCATCTCCTTCAAGAGGTAGTGCAGGTAGTGAACACCCAGGGCGTCCATGATTTTGATCAGGGTGTTGCGGGCGATGTCTCGAATCTCCTGGAAGCGGTTTCTCAGCAGCACGCACACTTTCAGCAGGACACTGGGAAAGCAGAGGGACACAGTTAGGAAATAAACAACATACAGGTTGCCTAGATGATTCCACTAGTGCGACTCACACACATAACCGACCTGGGTAAATTCGCCTCCATCACTTCCTTTGGCAGGGACTGCATCAGTTTGACCATGGCGAATGCTATGGGGACTCTAACCACCTCTTCCTCCTTTACCTCCTTGGATTTTGCCATTTTGTGCTCCTCATCTCGCTGCACCTGGAAGGAAACAAGCAGTCACCCATCAATACAGGCAATCACAAAAACATTATAGCCATTAGGGTTGTGGGTCTGAGGACTGTGGGACTGACCCTTGCAGTGAGACACTTCTGCAGTTTTGGCAGGACGCTGATGGTGACTGTGTTGTGAATGGACTGTATCAGGGTCTCCAGTTCTTCTTTGGTCCTGGGAAGACCTGTGCAGCCCTTTTTTGGAGTCTCCACCAAAGCTCCCTCTACAGGAGGTACGATCTCCTCAGTAGGAGTGTCAGTTTTCTCCACCCTGTCAGCCACTGTTTCCATTGGCTCCTCCGCATCACTGTCTCCAGACTCCATCGCTTCGTCCTCCACCTCAGGGTCAATGTCTACGACACCTGCGCATAGGAGGAAAGGGATGTTTTTTAAAGCCAGCTTCAGCATTTCCCTTCATTCAATATGCAATTATTTTGAATGAGGACATACAAATATAATCAGGTGGCAGAATGGTAGAACCCTGCCAGATTTTATAAATACCCCTGTCCTGGCTGGCAAAAGGTAACCAGCATATTAGAAACTGAAAAATGATTTTTGAATTTGGTCCATAGTTGTGATAACCTGAAGGAAATACATACTCTGGCTCCAGAGTTCTCCTGAGAGTACACATATGTGACTGCTCTTTATCAATTAATAGAATAAAATAAAAAATACAAACATACCCCCCATTCCAACAGAGCTACACACCATTTGGTAAATCATTACGTTTCACAGCTTTGACTTACTTTCAGTGTTTTGTGCAGCCTCAAGTTCCTTCCCTAGTGTTTCATAGTCAAAGTGGAAAGCTTCCAACACTGTCACCAACAGACTAGGAGGAAAAGTAATATTAGTCTTTCCATAATCAAGTTAAACACAAATGGGCTATTCTTTATGGTGTTGCCTGAGAAGAAAAATCACAATGATAAGGATAATATTCCCTGAGGGGTAATCAATTAAAAACAATTAAAAAAAACAGCTTTACCCTTGGGTTACTTAAATCTATTGTCACTTCCTCATCCAACTCATCCAATAACTATCTATTACAGCTGTGGATATAACCTGCCTGGCTATGAAAAATCTTTAACTTACCTGACAGCCAGTTTCTGCTGGGTCTGCCCTGTCTGTAGCACGTGCACAAAGTGCTTCAGGTGGTACATGTATTTTGACCAAGTGAGGCGCTTACAGATAGCTCCCACCACCTCCACGGATGCAGATGTCATATTCTCATACTGTTTAAAAAAAAAATTAACAAAAATAAACCATGTTTGTCCTTGTACATTACAGAAGGATAAATTAATTAAATAAATACAGATGAATTCCCAAAAATATGTGCTTGGTTGGATGCTTGCATATGTAACAAACGGGTTTTCAAACCTGTCCTGGAATACCCCCTGCCTTGCTGTTTTTTTATTCTGAGTTCTTAATTGCTTAATTGAATCTTTAATCGAACTAACAATGCAATATGGTACACACACAGACACACACATTCTCTGCCAAAATCAAAAGATATACATTACCTTTAACATTTTCTCATCAAACAGAGCAGTCATTGCATAAGGCATGATGTAGTTCTGAAGAGATTTCGATGACATCACTACAGTTCCTTCTGTGAGCTGCTTAGCAAACTTCCTGAGGGCACGGGCTCTTCTGTGGATCTAAAAAAATCACAGAAACAAAGATCAGTGACTGCACCGCACCGCATTTCATTTCAATTTGGGTCTATTTCCAATTTGAACTAAAACAGAGTATTCTTACAAACACAATTCCAAGAACATGAATCAAGAAAAGCCTTTAATTAGAGAATAAATGTCTGCAGGCTTTAGTCAACTTACCTGGATGTGCTTCATGTGCTCAAAGAAGTCTGATTCAGGGTCGTTGTAATCAGTCAGCTGCACCAGGTCCTTGAATTCCCAGTTGGTGGGAAACGTACGGATCAAGCACGACAGCACTGTTGTGTACTCCTGCTGAACGCTCTGAGGAGAGAACAATGGAAAACCCTTGAGTAAGAGGACTGAAGACCAGCCATCATAGCACACAACTAACAAAGGGAAAAACATACTGAAAGCCTCTTGCATTTAATTTGGCGTTACCTCAGTCTTGCTCCTTAGGCCTTTCCTCACAGCCTCCAGGAGTATCCGATGGATGATTTCTCGATACTCCTCTTCAGTGTGGTCCACAGTAGCAAGCTGGGTAGCGATGGCCATCAGACACAAGGTGGCACTGTCACTCAGGGACATATCACCTAACTGAGAGAGGAGTGTTAAAAAGAAAGAAAGAATGAAATAAAAACGTTTAAATGAATGCAGCAAGAAAAATGCTCTCGCCTTGAGCTCAGTCAAGGAAG